>NW_007729818.1:41179-107125 GCF_000696425.1 Galeopterus variegatus | reverse complement strand
TGCAGCCGACGGTGACGCGGCGCGGGGTTCCCTCGGCCGCGCGCGTCCGGCGCCGAGCGGGGGACCGGGGGAGTAGCGCGAGTGCGAGCCGGGCCCGCCGCGGGGGAACGACAGCCGGGGCGGGAGAAGATCCCCAGCCGAGGCCTGGCGGGCAGCCTTTACCTTCTTCTCCCACCAAAGTCACTGGGGCAATTGGAAGCCGCGGGAGGGCAGAATTGCATAAGCTGGGGGGGTGGGGGCGTTGTGTAACCGGTGACGTGCGGTGGGCGTGGCGGAGCTGGGCGCGGGCACCCGGCCCCGGGAGGCCCCGCCGGCCTCGGGGCCCCGGGAGGGAGTCGGAGCTGCCCAGGGATGGTCCGCTGTTAAATGCAGACGCCTGCAGACTTGGGTCCTCTGGGATGTCTCAACCTACTGGTTTCCAATCATACTTACTCGCGTGTACATATGCTCTCGCTTTCGAGGACACGTTGTTTATGGTGCACATGTAGAGGTAGTCTCTGATCAAGAGTTCTTTGCCACGCTTCTGTTTGCCTTTTCACTCCTGATCAAGCTGTGGGTCTTTCGTGTGTTTCTTCTCCAGGAAGCCTCCTGACCCAGGTTAGCACTTTTCTTAAGGTGGTGGTAGGCTGTGAAAGGGGGCAATATCAGACCTCTCTTATGTAAAATGGAGAGTTGTTCTTTAAATCGGTAGTTATCTACCAGAAGGATTTTACCTTTCCCTCTCTCGGGACGTTTTCTAAAGCAGTATCTAGCAATATCTGGAAACATTCTTCGTTGACAACCCGTGTGGCAGTGGTGCTGGTACCGACATCTAGTGGGAGAGGTCGGGGATGCTGCTAAACATCCTACAAGGCACAGGACATCTTCCCACAACAGAGAATTATCAAGCACAAAATGTCAACAGTGTCACTCTTGATAAACCTCGTGTTAAACATGTTTCAAGATTTTAGCGTCTATATGTTGGCATGAAGTAATACTTGGGGGATTATCTACAAGAAAATAAACATCTAAAATATAAACTGACTTTAGGTATTAGGTGAATTTATAAACTGGAACTGAAAGTATCATCTTGTGGGTCTTTTAACCCTGAGAGCTTAGTCATATTAAACTAATGACAATATCTTGAGTTATTAATTACCTTTGGAGTTCAAAGCAAAAACGCAGAGTATTTTCATATTCTTTCAGTATCTATATGAGGAGTAGGCAGTTATAAAATAGAATTATAGGCCCAGAACAAAACTATTTGGGATACAGAATTTTTTTTTTCCTTTTTGTCTTTTTTCGTGACTGGTAACGGGATCGCAATCCTCGGTGTCGTGCCCGCACCGCGCTCAGCCAGTGAGCGAACGGGTCTCTACATGGGATCCGAACCCTGGCAGGAGCGCCGCGGGGCTCCCAAGCGCCGCACTCAACCCAGTGCACCACCAGGCCGGCCCTGGGATACAGAATTTTTTTTTTCCTTTTTGTCTTTTTTCGTGACTGGTAACGGGATCGCAATCCTCGGTGTCGTGCCCGCACCGCGCTCAGCCAGTGAGCGAACAGGTCTCTACATGGGATCCGAACCCTGGCAGGAGCGCCGCGGGGCTCCCAAGCGCCGCACTCAACCCAGTGCACCACCAGGCCGGCCCTGGGATACAGAATTTTGATACAGATGACTCTGCCTCTCTGGGTGAATAAAGTAGGAGTGGGGAAGCTGGACTTGGCTGTACAGACTACCGAATGACTGACTGTGGTTTCATTTTTAAAACGAGGACTCAGAAGCTAGGGCAGTGAAGTGACTTGTCCACGGTCACACAGCTACATGGTTACAGAGGCTGCTCTGTCTTCCACCACTTCTCCTAAATGCTGTTCTAAGGTTCATCCTATATAGTTCATCCAATGAAAATGTTTAATATACATTTCCCATGTCACTGGTATAAAATAGAAGACGAAACTTTTCAACAGCACTATTCAGTATAAACTAGTTCTGATTTCATGATTTGACCTTGTTTTAAATTAGGTGCGTTATACTTCAGGTCCTAGTCCATGGAAGAATAGTGAGCACATTTGTGAATTAAAGTCTAGCTTAATGTTCTATGACCAGTAGTATTTTCGTTAAGGGAGATTCTGGGCCTTGGATCAAGATACTATTTTTAACAAAAAAAGACTCTGAAAGATCTACTCTTTCTCCTTTTTTTCAAGTTTGCATAAACCATGCATGGGAATTTTGCCTACTAAGCTACTTTATCCTACCTTTGGAGGACTAGAACCCAAGTCTCCTGATTTTCATCTCATTTGCTTATTTTTTCATAATTTTTAGATCTTTCAGAAATCATTAATTACATACTTGAAAATGTGTCTTGTTGGCACTAGTGAGGGTAAGTTTTTTTAAATAGTTTGACTTCTTAGTGTGAAGTAGGAGGAAAAAATTCCTAGAGCTAACAAATTATAGTTGGTAAAGATCAGATTTATAAATTTCAGAATTTATGAGCATAAATAAAAATGTTAACTGGTAGAGTCATAAATCTGCACAGATGTTAGGATTTAACTTCTTTGGAGTCGGCGTGTTAGCTAGATAGGCTTTTGAAAGGTATGTATTTGTATGGTTGTGCTTATTAATGATACAGTCATTATTATTGATAATGAAAAAAGACCTTCACTATAATTTCTTCATATAATTCTTATAACGAAACAAGTAAATACTATTAACTAGAAAAAATAATCTAGTTTAAAGTCAGCCCACACATATTTAAACTTATCCCTGTCAACAGAAAAGGAAAGCCTGAAAACCTTTGCCAAAATCAGAAGCTTCCCATTGAGATTACATAAGTTTCTGTTGAATTGAAATATATTTAGGTAACATTTAATCCATTGATCTTTTGTTATTAGCTCTCAGATGTTTCATAACTTTCTTTTTAGTATTTAAGGATATTATGTAAAAGTCTTTTCTGCATGGAATCTTTATACTTGAGTCTATTGAAATGATCCCCCATGCTATCCTGTTTTCCTTTTGTTTTTGATGGATTTTTACACTGACATGCCTCCTCCTTGTCTTCACCCCCCTTCCCCAAAGAAGGCAACAGTATAATTTACAGTTTGAACTGGTTTGAAAAAACAAAGGTCAAGCGGGGGGAAGAACATTTTATTCAAAATATTTGGGGAAGGGAAATTTTTTTTTTTTTTCGTGTCCGGCAACGAACCGCAACCCTCAGTGTCGCGCCCGTACTGGACCGGGACCAGCAACGGGATCGCAACCCTCGGTGCTGCGCCCGCCCCTCGCTCAGCCAGTGAGCGGGAACCGGTCTGTATGTGGGATCCGAACCCTCGGTGGGAGCGCCACCACGCTTCCCAAGCGGCGCACTGTAGCAGTGCGCCACCGGGCCGGCCCCGGAAATTTTGTTTTTAATATTAAATATATAATCCTTGACTGTTACGCAGTATTTTCACTTTCTTTATACCATTTGATCTTCCCAGAGAATCCGAGTCTTCTTATCCTTAGAAGGAAACTGAGGCACTTAGAGATAGAGATACAGTATGGCATATTGATTAAAGCACTGCATGCTGGAAGCAGACTACCTGGGTTTGCGTCTTAATGCAGTCCTTCCACCTACACTCGGATCTTGGGCACGTTGCCTAACCTCTCTGGTTTGGGTTTCCGTATCTGAAAAGTGAGAATAGTCACCACTTCATAGGGTTGTTGTGAGAATTAAATTAGCCAAAACATGCAAAGTGCTTTAAATGGTGCCTGACACAGAGTAAATGCCAAGTAAATACTATTTTTTATTTAATTATTTTATTTAAAATGTTTTTAAAATGTAAGAGTTGTGTTATGGCTAACAAGATGATTGAGCTGAAATTGAATTCTAAATCTTTTGATTTTAAGTCCTGTTCTGTTTTCTTTATCACCTTAATAATATTATTAGAGTGAAGGTTAAGTCCTGATTCTAGTTTACCGATGTTAATTAGTAGAAACATTTTAGCATACATCAATAAAATATAGATATTACAAAGATTTAGTTATGAAAAGATGAGTCAAGTTATAGGTAAATACTGAACATATTTAAAGAAAATGTAAAGGATATTTAGTATCTTTAGCAACTCAAGTAGGTTAAAATGAAAATACTTGAATTAATTATAGCATACCTCAGAAATATTGTAGGCTTAGTTCCAGACCACCACCATAAACTAAATATCATGAGGAAACAAGTCACAAATATTTTGGTTTCCCAGTACATATAAAGTTGTGTTTATACTGTACTGTAGTCTATTAAGTGTGCGACAGCATTATGTCTAAAGGAACAATGTACATACCTTAATTTAAAAATGGTTTATTGCTAAAAAATGCATGTGATCACCTGAACTTTCAGTGAGTTGTGATCTTTTGGCTGGTGGAGGGTCTTGCCTCAGTGTTGGTGGCTGCTGACTAATCAGGGTGGTGGTTGCTAAAGGCTGGGGTGGCTGTGGCAGTTTCTGAAAATAAGGTAACGGTGAAGTTTGCCACACCGATTGAGTCTTTCTTTCATAAAGATTTCTCTGTAGCATGTGGTTCTGTTTGATAGCATTTTATCCACAGTAGAACGTCTTTCAAAATTAAAGTCAATCCTCTCCAACCCTGCCACTGCTTTCTCAGTTTATGTAATATTCTAAATCCTTTGTTGTCATTTCAACAATGTTCACAGCTTCTTCACCAGGAGTAGATTGCATCTCAGGAAACCATTTTCTTATCCATAAGAAGCAACTCCTCATCTATTCAAGTTTTATCGTGAGATTACAGCTGTTCAGTCACATCTTCAGGCTCTACTTCTAATTCTAGTTCTCTTGCTATTTCCACCACATCCATCTTCAGTTACATCCTCCACTGAAGTCTTGAACCCTTCAAAGTCATCCATGAGGGTTGAAATTAGTTTCTTCCAAACTCTGTTAATGTTTATATTTTGACCTTCTCCAACGTATCACGAACGTTCTTAATGGGATCTAGAACGGTGAATCCTTTCCAGAAGGTTTTCGATTAGCTTCACCTGTATTCACCTGTATTCACCTGTATACTATCTATGGCAGATGTAGCCTTACAAAATGTATTTCTTAAATCATAAGACTTGAAAGTCGAAATTATTCCTTGATCCATGTGCTGCAAATGAATATTATGTTAACAGGCATGAAAACAACATTGGTCTCCTGTACATCTCCATCAGAGCTCTTGGGTGACCAGGTACATTGTCAGCAGTAATATTTTGAAAGGAATCTTTTTTTCTGAGCAGTAGGTCTCAGCAGTGGGCTTAAAATATTCAGTAAAACATGCTGTAAACAGATGTGCTGTCATCCAGGCTTTGTTATTTCATTTATACAGTACAGGCCGAGTAGGTTTGGCATAATTCTTAAGGGCCCTAGGATTTTCAAAATGGTAAAGGAGCCTTGACTTCTCTGTAGCTGTGCAAGTCCTGGAAGGCATCTTCTTCCAATATAAGACTGCTTCATCTATATTGAAAATCTGTTGTTTAGTGTCGCCACCTTCATCACTTATCTTACCTCGGTCCTCTGGATCACTCGCCACAGCTTCTACATCAGCACTTGCTGCTTCACCTTGCACTTTCATGTTGTGGAGATGGCTTCTTTCCTTAATCCTCAAGAATCAACCTCTGCTAGCTTCAAACTTTTCTTCTGCAGCTTCCTCATCTTTCAGCCTTTATAGAATTGAAAAGAGTTAGGGCTTTGCTCTGGAGTAGGCCTTGACTGAAGAGAATGTTTTAGCTGGTTTGAACTTTTATTCAGACCACTAAACCTTCTCCATATCAGCAGTGAGGCTGTTTTGTTGTCTTCTCCTTCCTGTGTTTGCTGGAGTAGCACTTTTAATTTCCTTCAGGAACTTTTCCTTTGTAGTCACAGCTTGGCTAACTGGGGCAGGAGGCCTAGTTTTCAGCCTGTCTCGGCTTTCAGCATGTCTTCCTCACTCAGCTTAATCATTTCTTGCTTTTGGTTTAAGTGAGAGACATGCAGCTCTTCCTTTTACTTGATCACTTAGAGGCCACTATAGGGTTACTAACTGGTCTAATTTCAATATTGCTGTGTCTCAGGGAATAGGGAGGCGTGAGGAGGGGGGGAGAGATGGAAGAGCCAGTGAGTGGAGCAGTCAGAACACACACATTTATTAAGTTCTACATCTTATGTGGGTGCAGTTTGTGGCACCCCAAAACAATTACAGTAGTAACATCAAAGATCACTGGTCAGGGCCAGCCCAGTGGCTCACTGGAGAAGTGCGCTGCTTGGGAGCGCAGCGGCGCTCCCGCCAAGGGTTCGGATCCCACGTGGAGACCGGTTCCCGCTCACTGGCTGAGCACAGTGCGGGCGCAACACCAAGGGTTGCGATCCCGTTGCCGGTCCCCGGTACGGGTGCAACACCGAGGGTTGCGATCCCGTTACGGTCAGTAAAAAAGACAAAAAGGAAAAAAAAAATCATTGGTCATAGGTCACCATAGCAGACATTATGAAAAAATTTGAAATATTCTGCGATTTACCAGAATGTGGCACAGAGACACAAAGTGAGCACATGATCTTGAAAAAATGGCGCCACACAGTTGCTACAAACCTTCAGTTTGTAAAAAGCACATTATCCATGAAGTGCAGTAAAGCAGAATGCAATAAAATGAGGTGTACCTACAAGCAATAACTTATGTCCTTATCTACTGTGCAAAGGATTTGAAACAGTAAACATTGATATTTATATGGTGCTTATATTACATGGTGCTTTATAGTTCACAAAATATTTTCACTTCCATTATCTTAATTGATCTTTACAAAAGATCGTATGATAAGTATTAGCCCTAATTTACATATTGAAGAAAAAAGCCCGAGGAATTTTAGTTGACTTTCTTAAGCAACTGAGTAGCAAAGTTAGAACTGAACGCAGAAACCAGACATGTGGATATTGCTTCTTAAGCATAAAATTGATTAAAAAATTAGCATATAAAATTTAAATCTTAAGTATTCTTACTGTTCATTCAACAAGTGTTTATTGAGTACCTGCTTTGTAGTAGTCATTGTTTGAGGTACTGGAAATATAGAAGTGACGTTTCTTTTTGTAATTGCAGCAAATTGATATTTAATGAAAATCTCCAGAAAATGGGGCTTATTGCTTCATTGACTTCTCATTAACTAAGACTATATGCGGTACATCTTTGATTCTTTTCTTTAATTCATAAGGCACTTTAAAGATTTTTGCAGTGCCTCAGGTTTACTAAAAAGAGTTATAATGGCACATTCTTACTGATGTGCCATTATAACTTTCAAGAAGATGAAAAAAACTGGTTAAATAAATGACCATGAAGTGCCCTGTTTTCAGTGAATGATTTGCATGTTTTTAACTTGTTTTTATTCTTCCAATAATGCAAAATTTACTAAAATCCAGTTATCTTAGATTTCTAGATATTTGTACATTAACTTTTTGTTTATTCAGAATTGTTTTTCCATTTAGTGGAATATTTCTAAGAGGCTTGGAAATATTCAAGTAAAATTCTAGGTGAATTTATATAGCTTTCTGCCTCTTTAATCACAAAGGCATTTTTCAGAATCAGAATTATATTTTATTATAGAAGATGAATGACTTAAGAGAAGTCTAAAATGCAAGACAGAAGCTTCTGTTCAATTTCTTTCTTTTTCTTAGTAAGCTAGTACCAGTGTTTTGCTTCCCCTCCTTCCTTGGCACACTGTTGTCCTGTTTATTGTCCAGTCTGCACTGCTGATCCCTAAAGGTGTTTCTCATCTAGGCTAAGGTTTATGTGGGTAAAAGACAAGGTAGAAAATGTTCTGCTATACCCTGTAGCAAAAGCTAATATAATTTCTTTATCAGTTTGTTTTGGAATATTTTGTAATGTTACCGACAACTGTTATTGATTGAGCACTTGTGTGCCTGGCAGTATGTTAATTGTTTAATATGCTTTATCTCATTCGGTCCTCATGGCAGTTAAGATGTAAGTATTTTATTTTATTTTTTTAATTTTTTTTGGTGACTAGCTGGTAAAAGGATCTGAACCTTTGACCTTGGTGTTATAACACCCCAATCTAACCAAGTTAACTAAACGGGCAGCCCAGATGTAGGTATTTTATAGGTGAACATTTCATAGGCAAGGAGACTGACGTTCAAAGAGTTAGGTAAACTGCCCAAAGGCGATCTGAATCCAATGTTTATGATCTTAATTACTGTGCCAAACTACTATTCCTGGACATTATTGATCAATCATTAGTAACTTACCTATTGGCAGCTTTTAGCTTAACTGTGACAACCAATGGCTATCATACTACACTTAATAAAGTAATAGAAGCAAAAAAATCTGATATTTTGGTTACCCATCAAAAATTCTGATAGCTAAGGGCCGGCCTGGTGGCGCTCCCGCCGAGGGTTTGGATCCCACATACAGACCGGTTCCCGCTCACTGGCTGAGCGAGGTGCGGACGCAGCGCCAAGGGTTGTGATCCTGTTGCCGGTCCCGGTCCGGTACGGGTGTGACACTGAGGGTTGCAATCCGTTGCCGGACACGAAAAAAGAGACAAAAAGGAAAAAAAAAAAATTCTGATAGCTAAATATATAAATCTAAGAAAAAGAACCTCGGAAGAATGAGAAAAAGCATGTGAACAGAATTTTATACACATACACAATCTAAATACCTAGTAAATATATAATTTTAAACTGACTGAAGAAATGCACATGAAAATAATGATGCTATTTTTCATTTGCATTTTTCTAATAAACAGAAAAACCCCATAGCTTTTGTTTTATACACAGTGGGAGTGTAAAATAAAGTTTTTAGAAAAGGGGGGTTAGCAGAATGTATGGAAAACTTTATATATCTATATAACATTGTGCATAGTCATTTAACTTTGTAGAAAATTCAAAGAAAATAAGCAGATGTGTAAAAATACATAGATGTACTTTTATACTAGCAAATATTGGAAGTAACTTAATTGCAGAGTAGGGAATTTTTAAATAGCTTGTGTATATAGTAAAATACTTTGTAGATATTAAAAATCATGTGAATAGTATTTAATCACATGGAGAAAACAGGTTAAACAGTATGAGGTACTTCTAAAAGTTCATGGAAAGATTTGTTTTATCTTTTAATTGTATTTTTCTATAATTTTATTTTTCTACAATTTTTTTTTCCTTTTTGTCTTTTTTACTGACCGGTACGGGATCGCAACCCTCGGTGTTGCGCCCGTACCGAGGACCGGCAACAGGATCACAACCCTCGGTGTTGCGCCCGCCTCGCGCTCAGCCAGTGAGCGGGAACCGGTCTCCACATGGGATCCGAACCCTCGGCGGGAGCGCCGCCGCACTCCCAAGCGGCGCACTTCTCCAGTGCGCCACTGGGCCGGCCCTACAATTTTTTTTGACATACCTGCATATATGTAGTATATTTTATAAAAGTACACATTAAAAATGCAGTCTACACATAGAAAAAAAACTACAGGTGTTAGATAGCTAGTTAGTCATGAGCAGATGGGAGGAAACAGGTGGAGAGATAATAAAATAAAAAACTAACTTCATTGATAACTGCCCAGACCCACCACTTTGCAGGCAACATAATGGGGAAAAAGACCCCACAGTCTAACCACAGGGCATGACAGGGACTTTCGAGGTGGAGAAACATTCGCAGAAGGTAAAATTCTGAGACCTTTAAGTGACTTTTGAACATGTTAATGCTCATTAGGTGCTTATACATACACAATCCATAAATACATATTGTAATGGACTGAATTGTGGGTAGGGGCATGCGCATTAGAAAAGAGATTATATAACCCCAAATGTCAATCAAAGGTGTCAATCAAGCTTACAAATGCATATACAAAATTAGTGGAATAAAACAGCTATGAACTTACATGTAAGGGCCATTCACTGCTCAAGGGAATAGTCCACTTCTCTCTTGAAGTGTGTGTTCCTTCCTGTATTCATTAAAGCTTTGCTATTGCTGTTGATTTGGATTTCTGACTCTTCATTGACCTAAAAAAAGAACTGAACCAGATGAGACTTTTGTCCCTGGTAACACTGGTATGTACTGTTAAACAAATTTTATGGGAGGCCACTGTTTTGATCTAGCCGCCTACAGTATGCCACAGCAGAACAGACCAAACCAGAATGGAGTCACTT
Source organism: Galeopterus variegatus (assembly GCF_000696425.1). NCBI lineage: Eukaryota > Metazoa > Chordata > Mammalia > Dermoptera > Cynocephalidae > Galeopterus > Galeopterus variegatus. The sequence continues at coordinate 97,008 of NW_007729818.1, read as the reverse complement.
GTGCTAAGTGCCATCTAATCAAACTGAGCTTTGAAACAGGCCGGTTTTCCAGAAACAAAACCAAAAAACCCCAGGAGATTCCATTCATCCTGAGTCAGTGCAATAAGACGTTCCCTCTGTTTTTAACCCTATAAGGAAAGTAATTTTCAACCAATCTGCTTTTTGTCCTGTTTCTTTCTTCAGCCCTTTCTACCTATAAAGACATCCTCAACTCACTGAAGCACTCATTCTTTTTTTTTTTTTTTTTGGCACATCTATTCTATATTATAGACTGTGGTATTGCCTATTTCTAGAATTGTAAATAAAAGCCAAGTAGATTTTTAAAGTAAATTTGGTAATTTTGTCTTTTGACAATACCAATGCTGGTTATTTATTTGTGATGGAAAAAGATGGTTTTTAATTAATTTTTCAAATTTTATGAGTAAGCATTTTATAACTTGTAATCTGAAAAATGGCTTCTTGAAGAAGAACGGAAAAAACAACTGTAAGACTCTTGTTAGTAATCATGGATCCCTAGGAATTGGATCAAAGATGGGGAACTATGATTCTAGAAAACTCTTTCTTCAGTCCATGAAGTGCCCTGGGCAGCTGAAGTCTAGTTTCCTCAGATGTATAACAGACTTTTATTTCAATCTTTTTGTTTGCATAATGACTTACAAATAATAATACTGGGTCTAAAAGAAGAGAAAATAGGAGCATGAACTGAGGAGCTTAAGGGATCATATTTTAAAGTTTCTCCTAGTTTAGGAAGCATTTATCTGAGCCAGGATCTGAGGATACAAAACCAGGAAATAAGGAGGAAGCTCAAAGATAGATTTTAAAATTAGATTACTCTAATATGGTGCATATACAGTGAAGGATCATAATCATAGTAGCAAACACTTAAATAGTGGTTTCAAAGTACTGAGCCCTGTTCTAAGTATTTTGCATACATTAACTTACTTTCTTGAGTAACCCTGTGAGGTAGATATTGTCATTAACATAGCATAGAGGTAAACAGCAAGAACTCTGGAGCCAGACTGCCTGAGTTACAATCTTGAAGTCACCATTAAATAGCTGTATGATCTTGAGCAAGCTACTTTAAATTCTCTGTGCTTAGTTTCCATATCTATAAAAACATAGACAATATTAGACCCATATAGAATTGTTCTGAAGATTGTAAATCATTTAGAGTGAGTGTTTTTCTTTTAAATAAAAATTTTCAAATCCTCAATTTTTTTTTTTTTTTTTTGTCCTTTTTGAGACCGGCTGCACCCCACTCAGCCAGTGAGCACATCGGCCATCCCTATATAGGATCTGAACCCGCAGCGGGAGCACTGCTGCGCTCCCAGCGCCACACTCTCCCGAGTGCGCCAAGGGCTCGGCCCTCAAATCCTCAATTTTATAGCTAAGGAAACTGAAGCACAGAGATTGTTGCTTTGCCTCCTACGGATTTGTCACCCCTTTACCCCTGAGTGACGGAGCTGCCCAAAGATTACTCAAAGCCCATTTCTTCTGAGCTGTGAGAAGCCCGCAGAAGGGGTTAATCTCCCAGAACCCTCAAGATAGAGGCATTCCTTCCATTTGGGAAATTAACCACGAATTGGGGTTCTCTTCCTGCATTTATTCTCCGGACCAGGAAGTTACAGGAAGAGAACATAGGTGAGGTTTTTGCTAAGTACAGTTTAACAAGTTTAACAGTAGAAGCTGGTAACATTTCAGTAAGGTGACATTCTATAATGCAATTAAGTTGATCCACTAACAAAAACTTGATTTTAGCAAACATTCTCTTCTTACAGCAATTTCCCAGTATCTTTACATATCAGTCAGTAACCTGTCTTTGAGCCAGCAACCTTGCTGTGTTATAATTCTTTATCTTACAACAGAGACTGTATAGCCTGGGGAAATTTTCCTGTCCTTTACAAGGTCAATGTTTGAAACTGCAAGGCTTTGGAAAACCAGGCCCTGTGAAGTACATTTGCTTTATGCATACTCTACAGAGATGATTTGTAAATTGCCCCAAGTTGACAGAGAGTTGGAGAAGCCAGAAATTGATCCCAGGCAGTTCCACTTAAAGGGTTCTGCCCTTGATCCTTATGATGTACTGTGTGGAGGTAGACTCAAAGGAAAGCGTCTTAGGAGGAGATTGGTGAGCTGATTCTTGTTGGATGAGAAGTTATCCAGACAAAGCAGAGGGGTGGATAAGGAATGGTATGACAAAGGAGGAGCTCTATGAGCAAGGAAGGGAATGTGAAATAGAGTGGTATACCAGGATAGGGTGAGTAACATTATTGGGACTTAAAGTGGGAGGTTGATAATAATAAGAAGTAAGGCTGGAGAGATGGGCAGGATCCAGGCATGGAGCAACTTGTATGTTGTGAAAAATAATACCTGTTTTATCTTATGGATGATGAGGATATAGCTAAGGAAAACCTTGAAGGCAAGATCAGTTAGCAAGCAATTGCAGCAGTACTAAAGAGATGTTGGGAGCCTAACCTAGGGCTACAAGTAGTACGATTGGAAAAGAGGAAGGACAGATTTGAGAAATATCATAGGATGTGAAATTGACAAAGGTGAGGATAATTCTGATTTGGGAAGTCAGTGGTGTCACTAATAGAGAATATAGCGAAAACACTTTTTTTTTTTGGTGGAGAACATGCTGAGTTTTAGGGAAAGTATAGCAAGCAGTTGGAAATTTGATGAATCTGAAGTTAGAGTGAAAAATCAGGACTGAAGATAAAGCTCAGGGATTTAAATCATAACAGAGCTAGCAGATCTGTCCCTGGTCCTGGTAGACCGGGAAACAAGACCACTTAAGATATTAAGTGATTTAGAATAAGATCACAGAGTTTAGTCCCATAATCATTATATTCAATACAATTAGCCCAAACCACATCATCTTTGTATTTTTTCACTTTTTCAACAAATTGTAGGAGTATATTGTGCCAGTTACTTGCTAGTTACTATAGATAACCTGCAATAGTGGACTGAGAGACAGGATCTTCCCTGGTGGTATGTGCAAGGAGGTGACAAGTTCACTTGCATCCTCAAGGTCAGGTAGAGAGCATAAAGTAAATATTGACTCCCTCAAATTTAAGTTGATACAGTGGGGCTGACTACTGTTTTTCAGTTTCCTTTCTTGGAGGTTTACATGGCAGGTGACATTATGTATGCTTTGATTATTCCAAGGGCCTCAAATAGCTTCTTAGTCTCCTTTTTATAATTAGGAATGGTTTGAAGTAAAGAAGTGGGGTGGCCTCAATCTCTTAAAAAGTATTGGAAGTTTGGATTTACCTGATGAGATTTTTTTTTTCCCCTAATAGAGTCATTCAGAATAATTACTTCATTAACATCTAAAATTCTCAATAAGCATTACCTACAACAAATTGGGGAGCAAGAGTTTTAAAATCTGGCTCTTTTCTTCATCTCTTCTTAGTGTACACACCTTCTCTTCTCATCCAAATACGTACTATTTAGAATCCCCTTTGGCAATGTCTTAACAGAGTGAGTGCAGAAACTTTATAAATTGGGGTTTTTTTTGAAGATAGGTCTTCTCAGTTACTTCTTTCGGTGCCACCCTAAAGTAGCTGTATGAAGGTGATTGAGCAGTGAAGGCATGTATGAAAGGGAAGATGTTCAGTGGTTCTAAATGTGCATTGTGTCAAGTATAAAGCAGTGAGAACTTGCTGTATAAGAGAAAATTTGGAGGAAAAAAAAAGCCCAATAAGGATTCAAATGCAACGGGATGCTTGTTGTGATAGTGAACTCCCTGTCACTGGAGGTGCTGGAGCAGAGTCTCTGTCTCAGGGATGCTGTTGGAAGCACCCCAGCTATGGGTGGAAAACTGCACTTCTTGGGCCCAGTTCTTTACAGCCCATAAGAATAGTCATTCTTAGACTACTTTGGCATGCATTATTGTCAGAACTCTAGTTGTACTTGTCCAGTCACAATTATACAATGCTGTTTCACAATAAAAATTTCCCTAGTTAGGGGGCCGGCCCGGTGGCGCACTGCTACAGTGCGCTGCTTGGGAGCGCGGCGGTGCTCCCGCCGAGGGTTCGGATCCCACATACAGACCGGCCACTCACTGGCTGAGCGAGGTGCGGGTGCAACACCGAGGGTTGCGATCCGTTGCTGGTCACGAAAAAAGGCAAATAGGAAAAAAAAAAAAAAAAAAAAAAAAATTCCCTAATTAGATTGTAAGCTCTTCAAGGATAGGGATAATGTAAAAAACTTTTGAATGCCTACAGGTCTAGCTTTGTGCTAGGAACTCTTAATTCTTGATTTATTAATCATGTGCTTTTGATTTCTATTCAGTTTTGTTTGGAGGTAATGATTTTCAATTATATTGCTTTTAGAAATAAAAGACAAACTATTCTAGATGTCTTTATTTAGGAAGGGAAAATATTTTCACAAAGTATTAATATTTTTATTTGAAAATTGTCAGTGATATAAAATTGAGGGGACTATATAATTTGAATTCTCAAGCACCAGTAACTGAAAAAGTCTTGTTTAATACAATTGTTAAAGTGAGAGTTATCTATAGAAGAACAGTGGTTTAAAAGCTCTGGAGTAAACCAGGGAGCTGTTGAGGAGTTTTATTAAATTTTATTTTTTAGGCATTAAAGGTCTTTATGCCCTTCTCACTATGAATGCTTTATTTTGTTTATGCCCTTCTCACAATGAATGCTTTATTTTGTAAGCATAAGTTTTTGACAGCTTCAAAGATGAATAACTTTTAAAGAGTCAAGTTAACATCTTCTGTAGATATACTGAAAATTAATTTCTTGCTTAGACATAGTTTTAGAATCTCTGTACCTGTAGTAACTGATTACAGTAATATAAGTGAACCAGTTAAGTGTCTGAAATTGAATGCCATAGGACAATAATTTGGTTTCTCAAGTACAGATGTAGAGGATAGTGGAATTAATGACAAAGCCTTTTTCCTTAGTAGTGTTTGAAACTAAATACATTTTCAGGTAGTCTAATACCATTCTTACTAAGTGGCAGGAACTAAAATTTTGACATCTTAAAAGCTGACTCAATCCATTTCTTACAGAATTAAGACCACTATAAACCCTCAGAAGATTGAGCCTTGTTCAGTCCCTTGTCACTGTGGGAATTCCATGTGCAATAGTTGCACATATGGTCATTTTCATAAATGAGGATTTAGAAAATAGAATATAAAAAATAAGATTTACTACAAAAAGGCAAATCTTCTAAACGTCTAAGACATATGTCTGTAGTCTTTATAGACTATCCTTTCAAAAAATATTAATTTTTTAGGGGTGATTATTCCTATTATAAAAATATTTCCAATATTCTTAAAAACAATTTTCTTCACTAAAATACTCTACTTATAATGATTTGATATAACTTTAGATAAGAATCAACATGTAAAATGGGTTGCATCTGTACTGTATTTGGTTCATAAACTTGATTTTGACAGTTCTTGACTCTGGAATTACTAAATCATTTCTTAATCTAGTATGATAATACTTTTTGGATTATACAATATCCTTTTTAAAATAATGTATTCTTATAAAATATTTATTTCAGAGCCCAGCAACTTGACACTAAAATTTTACAGAGCGGAATCATATGCCGGTCTCCAAGAGTTTAAAGCAGCCATAGAAGATTTAAACGCAGTTCTCTTTCAATTTCCAAATTGGCCTGAGGTAAAATTACTGTTTACATTTGCATAAATTTTAAAACTATCTGTAGGGAACATGCATTCAATTATGGTTACAGGTTTTAACAACATGGATGGTTGACTTAAATAGTAGCATTCTAGGAATCTAGGGCCAATAGTTTGAGTGGATGAATATCATCTGACAATTTAAATTGTAAGAAACCTTTATTTCATAGCTAAAGAGCAAACTGAATTCATGGCACAGAAAAAAAGAGACATTATTATACAAAATTTCCACAAAGAAATACAACTTGGCTATATTGTGAAGGTAGATCCAAACTGGACTTTGATGGAGGTTTATTAATGGAAAAAGGATAGGTCCTAGAGGCTGGAAAATTGTTTGAGGCATTATAGGTAATTAGGCAATAATTTAATACAGAAGATGGGAGCAAAGCAAGTGTATTGCTTTGCCCGTACAGTTTTTAAAAAGACTCAAAGAATGTATTAACACATCAGTTTACTAATTCTCCTTTTTATCACATTGCCAGGGCAAATCACTCCATCTCCCATATGTGTTCTTTAAAGTGACTTTTTTTCCTCCATTCAAAACTGTGCCTTTGAGGACAGTGTAGTAAAGATGCCCTAAAAATTATAAATTAATAAGGAAAATGACACAAAATCCCATGATGGCATGATTGGTTAATACACAGCAAATATATATTAAGAATAAAATGGCAATGATCGGTATGGATAGCTTTAAAACTGTTAAAAAGAGAAGAACCCTCTAGACTTACCACTGAAGTGACGTAATCAGAAATGTGATTTTCTAGGGCCGGCCCGTGGCTCACTTGGGAGAGTGTGGTGCTATAACACCAAGGCCACGGGTTCGGATCCCATATAGGGATGGCCGGTTAGCTCACTTGGGAGAGCGTGGTGCTGACAACACCAAGTCAAGGGTTAAGATCCCCTTACTGGTCATCTTTAAAAAAAATAAATAAAAGAAATGTGATTTTCTTCAGCCATTGAAATGGCAGCTAAAAAACTGGTTGACAGAATATTCTTTGGGTTCCTCTGATATTATTTAATACTAATGGTTCTGTGGCTTTTAAAACCACATTTATTCTAAACACATAAGCAAAGCACATTTAAAGCTTACCAGTTGACACTTTGTTGGTAGACTAAGCCACAAACTGAATTTGGGGTTTATTAATGATAAGTAGTAGGGTTACAATTTTTGCCATAGAACTTGTTGAACACATATCATGAAGGAGAAAAATAAAAGACAAACTAAGGATTTTTGAAAAGTTTCATGTCTATGAGTACTTTTTAAATAAATAGCAGAGGCAGACATACATTCCTAATAACTTAGAAGACATTTACCATATTGCCCTGATTCTAAGATGAATAGTTTTTTTCACACTTTAATTTTTCTTTAATCTTGGTGCATCTTAAAGTCAGTATAATTCTACATATTATTTTTACCCCCCTGAAACAGCTGTTATTAAACCAGTGATCTTTAGATAAGTAATTTCTTAAAAGTTAGGTAACATGGTATTCCTAGTCTTGCCAAGCTCTGACTTGCTGTGGAACTTTGGGCAACTTACTGTCTGGGCCTCAGTTCCCAGACATTAGTGCTTCTCCAAAGTCGTGTGTAGATAAGCCTTTAAAATGTTTTGGCCTCAAAGTCATTCAGAGTTTCAAAATCAGCATTTCTGAGCAGACAATTGGTTTTTTTTCTTTACTTGATAATGATTTTTTAAAAAAATAATATTATTCATCAAAGTTTTGTATATGTCCTTTTATTGAAGGTCTACTTCAGGAAAGGAAAAGTACTCTTTGATGCTGGCTTTCTAGGTGATGCCTTACAACTGTTTCTTCAGTGCTTAGCTCTGGATGAAGATTTTGCACCTGCAAAGCTGCAAGTAGAAAAGGTAATCAGTTTACCAACTATACTAGTTCAAGGCAGAGCTGAGACACAGATTTTTATAAAAATGCTAATTAGAAAGTTGGAATAAGAATGTAAGAAGTAAATAAGTCTAATTTAGGTGTAATCTGACAGGTGGTTCTCAGGTTCATATAGTTTATTGAGTTCTTAGTAAAATCAAAACATTCCATTCACAGATATTTCAATGCAATATTTTTGCTTAGTTAATTGAGATTCCCTAAGAGTTTGTTCAATCTGAGCCAGACTGATGGTCCTTAATTACACAATTGCTGTCATGATGTTCCTGCTCAGGAATCTTTATTGGCCTGCCTTTCCCTTTCACTTCAGGTCTAAACTTGGCTTACTTTCCATGATTGCCAATCGTATTGCCCCAGTCAACTTGTTTTACTTTATTTTTCTCAATACTACATTATATCACTTTCTAAAGTTCATTCTGTTGTGTATTAGTAGGTGCTAATTTACTTTAAAAAAAAGGGGAGGGGTTTTCTTATCAAATGACTTCGGGAAACATTGAGTTAAACCAGGTTGAACAGGTTTCTTCAGAACTTCTCAGGGTTTTTGATATGCTGGCTTGAAAAAACAGCATTCTGAGCATTCAGCTCTTGTCAGACCTATTCATAGAGCATCTGGAAAGAATAGGGTCTTTGAAAAATTCTTTGAGAAAATCTAATGTAATACAAATTCAGGGTCTCAGTCATGGTGTTCTCATCAGTATTCTCAAAAGAGATTGGCTTTTTGTCAGAATCAGCAGGAGTGCATAAAAGATTCCTGGGCCCCGCTAACCACAGGCCTTTGGAATCAGAATCTCTGGAATTGGGGCAATAGTTAAATAAGCATCCCGGGAGATTCTTATGTACCCTGAAGTATGAGAACTTTGACATTTTTCTCAGATCCCAACTCTCTTAGGAATCCAGCTGACATTGGTATATCCTCTATGAGGTTTGTTTGTATGTACATGCTAGCTAGCCCCACTAATTTAACAAAAAAATGTTACTATTGTGTGTTTTCTGACTTTCATGTTTGTTAGTGTTATCTTTCTGGAGTTGTACATTTTCCATGCTGCTAGACATCCTATATTTCTCTAACTGCTTTAAAATATTTTGTTTTTCCCCATTGTGCTTTTTATAAATTGTGGTATAATTTATATATAATAAAATGCATGGATAATACAGTTGAGTTTGAGAAAAGTACACACCCATGTAACAGCACCCCAGTCAAAATAGAGAATGTTTCCATTGCTGAAGAAAGTTCCTTCATCTCCTTTGGAGTAAATCCTCCATCCCACTGCTTCCAGAGGCAAACACTGTTCATATTTCTAGTGTTGCCTATTCTAGAACTTTACATGAGTGGAATAACACAGTGTGTACTCCTTTTTTGTGTTTGGCTGTTTTTGCTCAACATAACAATTTTTGAGATACATCTAGTAATTTTTCCTTTTTTATTGTTGATTAAGTATTGCATTTGATGACATACCACAATTTATGGTATTCAGTAGTAGTGATTTTCATTTGTAATCTTTCCAGTTTGTTGTAATACAGCTGCCATGAACATTCTTGTACGAGTCATTTGTAGACATACGTTTTTACATCTCTTTGGTAAATACCAACAAGTAAAGTTGTTCTAACCTAGAACCCAGCAACTCTATTTCTAGCTATGTGTTTAAAAAATGTATTAAACACATACCTAGAACCCTAACGTAGAACCCAGCAACTTTACTGGTTTTTTAAGATCAGAGGAAATATAAAAATATATTTTTAAATATATAAAATATATATAAAAATATATATACTTTTTAAATTACAGAAAATATAAAAATATATAGTTTTTAAAATGTCTGTTTAATTAAATGGGGTATTGCTTGAGCACCTACCAAAGATGCACACCTTTATTGACATTATATATATTTCCTTATAATGATTTGTGAATTCTGATTTTTGTGTATTTGAGAGATAATATAGCTGAAAGAAAAACAAAACTTCCAAATTTAGACTTTAAGAAATGTTCTGCATAAATACCGCTTTTTTTTTTTTTGGCGGCTGGCTGGTATAGGGATTTGAACTCTTGAGCTTGATGTTACCAGCATCACGCTTTAACGAAGCAAGTAACCAACCCCAATACAGCTTTTTGACAACCAAAAAAAAAATCAGAATTCCTCTCATTTTCTTCTAGGGAGGTTCTTTCCTTATCAACCTACCCTGTTTCTTTGAGAGTTTTAGGTGTGTTCCTGATATAAGCACCCAGAAATTTTGATTTTCCAGCTGTTTCCCAGTTTAACTCCCAGCAAATATAGGGCAGCTACCGTTTGGTGCTCCCCAGCCAAGTGCTGGGCAGTGGTGACTGCCTACTCAGGTTAGTTGTTCAATGAGAAACTAAATTCAATATAAATACAGAGAATTTTAGAGTTTTGTAGTTAGAGGTCTAAGTGCTTTAGTTCACATAAACACTGTTCACATAAACACCAACCTGAAAATATGCATTGGTGGCAACTATAAACTATTTTGACGGGACAGAACTCACTAAGATCTCTTCTTTTTATAATTCTTACATTAAAAGATCAACCTTTACCTTAGGTACCTTTTCAGGTCATCATTCTAACCACTCCCATGCCTTCCTTTCAAAGTTTTGAATCATTTCTTTAAGGTGATTTGACCCCATTAAGGCACACTTTGGTTATGCAAGACTTTTTAATTTATTATATTACCTAATCGGTTACTCTCCTCATTAAAAATAGTATCTGCTACAGACTTTCTATAAATTCTTAAATACTAGGTAAATATATTAAATATTTTTAACCAAGAATTTTATATTTTCCATTACTTTTATAATATTTCTCTTATAGATTTTGTGTGATTTATTATCTCCTGAAAACTTAAAAGAAGACCTGAAAGAATCTTCCTGGAATGCATTACCGTGTATTAAAAATAAACCTTTTGGTTTCCCTTCAGTCATGGAAGAATCTCACTTTCCCAGTGAGCTTAGTCCAAAGCAGGTAAGGGGTTAGAAGAGATTACAATGGGTTTAGCATCTATTTCTTTACAAGTCAAGATCTTCACTTTCTTAGTTTCAAGTACTAGAATTTATTTAAATACTTTTAACCTGTTTAGTTGTCTTAATAGGATTTTGTCTGTAGGCTTTTATTTTTCACACCTTTTATGTAAAATATTTGCTCATTAATCACACTTTTGGATCACCTGAAATGTCAGAAAACTTTTAGTCTCTTAGAATATGTAGAGAATTATATTTATTTTAGTTTTCTCAGGGTAGGAACAACTATACTTATTTTAGCATAACTGCTTTTAAACCTCATTGTGGCATAAATCGGCTTTATTTCTAGGGCTGTATAAGTACTAGCAAAAGTCATTTACTTGCCAGGATTTTGGAATTGAAAGTGCTGTTAAATGAACATTAAGGTGAACATTATAAGGCGTTGAAATTTCATGTTTAATTCTTGGTGGGAGGAATAAAGGATAGTAAAGAATTACGGTTAGCTTTGTTTATTGTATTTTTGTAGAATGAAGAAGTATCTGAGGTCACTGCAGAGCCTGTCAAAGGAAGCTTAAGCCGTGCTCAGTCTGCACAGGCTATAAATTCAGCAGAAATGCCTGCCAGAGAGGATTGTTTAAAAAGAGTGTCCTCAGAACCTTTACTCTCTGTTGAAGAAAAAGGTGTTCTGCTGAAAAGAAAGTTGTCTCTTTTAGAACAGGATTTGATTGTAAATGAAGATGGAAGAAATAAGGTTAAAAAACAAGGAGGTAAAAATTTCACTATAATCTTATATAAAATAAATTTATTTATTCAGAATAGCCATTAAACTTTTTCCTAAAGAAGAAAACCCTGTTTGTTTTGCTAGAAACTTCCAATGAAGTCTGCATGTTTTCATTAGCTTATGGCAACATCCCAGAAGAATTAATAGATGTCTCAGATTTTGAGTGTTCTCTCTGCATGAGGTAAGTATATAAAATGTTATAGAAAATGAATATATTATATTAATATAAATAAAATACAGTGTAAATAAAGGTAATAATAGGCAATATTGTATCTTATGCTGCTATAACAGAATACCACAGACTGGGTATTTATGGTAAACAGAAATGTATTTGGCTTATGGTTTTGGAGTCTGGGAAGCCCAAGATTGCAGGGCCACATCTGGTCAGGGCCTTCTTGGTGCATCATCCCATGACAGAAGGGTAGAGGGGTAGAAGAGCACGCAGGAGAGAATGCAAGAGATGGAACTCACAGCCTCAAGCCTTTTTATAATGGGTATTATTCCCTTCATATGGGTGTTGCCCTCATGACCTAAACACCTCGCAGTAGGCCCCACCTCCTAGCACTGTTGCATTGGGGATTAAGTTTCCAGTACGTGCTTTTTGGGGTCACATTCAGGCCATAGCATAAAGTGACAGAATACTGGACTAAAAAGATAGGAGTTTTTGTTATTTTGTACATTGGGCTAACAACTGAATCTCTGAACCTCAGTTCTCCCTATTTAGAAAATGGGGTCATTATTTGCATAGTCTATATCACAGTGTTGTGAGAGTCCAATGGCTTATGTAAAAAAGATTGTGGGAAATTGTAAGGTACTATGAAGTTTATAGGTATTATTATTGAAAGTTGGATGTATTCATGCTTTTAGATTTAGGCAAGAATTCTAATTATATATTTTATGTATATGAGTCTATCTTGTTTATGTATATGAACCATAAAATCCTTTTTAAGTAACATTGGATAAGGATTTCCAGAATGCTTGTAATTCTAAAAGACTGGAATATTTGAAAGAACATTTCTCATTTACATAAATTGTGGTAGTATCAAAGGATTCATGAAGAGTCAGGAGGCCTGGTGCTGGTCAGACTAGGCTAGTAGTACAAGTTGTATTACTGAGCACGTCTCTTAAGTCTGAGCCTTAATTTCTTCATCTGTGAGGTAAGGGGATTAGACCAGATGATTTCTAAAGTACCTTTATAACTCTTAACAATATTCCTAAGAAATCCAGAAGTATCACGTTTCAAGAAATAATTGTAAAGTAAGTAAAATTAGTTTTTCCACATTGTTTGAGTATTACGTTTAGTATTAAGCCTAATATTTCTTTAGGATTCAACTGTAATATTTATTAGATTATTCTTTTTTATGAATTTTATATAGTAAGGTTTTTATAAGCCTATTAAGAGAACCATTTTTAAGTTGATGATTAAATGGGAATCTAAAGGCTGTACAGAAGCTAATTAGTAATTATTAATGATACGTTGATATATTTTACATTATTTTATACTAAATCTTTGAAATCTGAAGTGTATTTTACATTTATTGCACATCTCAGTTTGAACTAACCACATTTCAAGTGCTTAGTAGCTGCACGTGTCCAGTGGCTATTGTGTTAATACAGCTCTATGCCCTGGGCATGGTATCTCTGTTGGTGAAGACCTTTTAAAAGGTTCAAGAGGGTATTATTACATTTATTGCTGCCCCTTCTCTCCTCTCCTGCCTGTTAGGCCCTTCTTCCTTCTCTAAAGAGAGATTAGTGTTATGGTTCCATTATTAGTTCAAGCTTTTCCAATGGATAGTTAAATGTGAAAACTAACATGTATTTTTTATTTCAGGTTGTTTTTTGAGCCAGTAACAACCCCTTGTGGACATTCATTCTGTAAGAATTGTCTTGAGCGTTGTTTAGATCATGCACCATATTGTCCCCTTTGCAAAGAAAGCTTAAAAGAGGTAAGTATTTGTACATGTATCTGTTCATTGGTCTTAAATTTGGCAACATTCTTTTAATAAAAGGGAGTATGGTTAAAGATAGGTTCAGTTTTGATGATGACAGTATTGGGGAAACCCCACTTCTCTTCTTTCCATCCTCAATAATAGGCCAGATTTGAGGCCTATTACAGCTCCCTTCACATCTAGAACAACTTTATCCAGTAGAACTTTCTGCATTGGTGGAAATGCTTTATATCTGCTGTCCAGTATGATAGCCAATAACCACGCATGGCTATTAACCACTTGAGATGTGGTTAGTGTGACTGGGGAACTGTATTTTTAATTTCATTTAATTAACTTTAAGTAAGTACATGTGACTGGTGGCTACCACATTAGACATTGCAACTCTAGAAAGTGGTAGACTGGAAAGAAGAGAGGGAAGCACAGATTTCCCACATCCTTTCTCATAGAGTCAGTGATCAGTGCAAATAACCTGTGATAGGAATATAGCTAGATCTCAGTGGGTGTCTTCTGTGTCTGATGGGAGGACAGCACCCACCCAATCATGCTTGAGTGACTGGCGATCTCCTAAGGTGAAACTAAAGCCTTATGAAGCTGAGTGGCAATTGCAGTTGTAGCACTGGTCAGGGAAAGTGATTCTGTTTCTGGCGATTGACAGGATTGTTTAAAGAAAAAAGTGTCTTCCAAATATGAATAAAAAATTAATAAAACTATTTTGAATATACTTACTATTTCCTGTATAGAAAACCCAACTCTGCATAGATACCATAATAGCATATGTGTATTGTTACATATGATATATGTCTTATACATATAACAAAATGATATGTAAAACAAAACCATATACCGAATGTTTGCAAAGTCAAGAAACATAAGATAAACTTATTCTTAAAGAATTTGTTAGTTATATTTTTCAACTAGTATGCTCTATGCTTTCAGGTGAAGTACACCAAACATGCTGTTTTTACAGACTTTATAGATACTCTCTAGCAGAATAATTATGCCTTTTTTCAGATTAACTTATTAGGTCCATTACTTTAATTTAGAGATATTTTATCTTAAAAAATATGTGGAGTTTGAAGAAAAATATATTAAGCATATTATTTCAAAATTTAACTATTTAAAATGTACTATTTAAAAATGTCTGTTTTGTGTCCAACTTTGAAGGTACCTTCTGTAATATAATTTGTAAAATCTAAATATATAATATATAATCTTTTTTTTTTTTGTCGTGACCGGCAACGGATCGCAACCCTCAGTGTCACGCCCGTACCGGACCAGGACCGGCAATGGGATCGCAACCCTCGGTGTTGCTCCCGCGCCTCGCTCAGCCAGTGAGCGGCCGGTCTGTATGTGGGATCCAAACCCTCGGCGGGAGCGCCGCCGCGCTTCCCAAGCGGCGCACTGTAGCAGTGCACCACCGGGCCGGCCCTATAATATATAATCTTAAAAAATATTGGTACTCTGTATTTTTACGTTTTTCCCACTTATCATTTTAGTTTGCTCACTTTTTTCCATTTAAATGTCTTTTAAAAGACATGATTTTTATAGCAGCATAATAGTCCAATGACTTAACAATTCCCTATTGTTGGGTGTTGTCAGTTGTTTCTCTCTTTTTTTATATACCATACTTATGTGAATGTTATTTTAAATTAATGATTGTATACATCTTTGACTATTTCCTTAGGTTAAATTCCTGGGAAGTGAATTACTGGATCAAAGGCCATATGTTTATAAAGCTCTTAAAACCAATTGCCAGCTTGCCTAGCCACCCAGGAATGTTACAGATTTAGATTCCTATCAGTAATGTAGGAGAGGCCGAATTTCCCCAAATTCAATTACATGGGCATTAAATTTCAAACATCTTTATTAATGTAATAGAAAATGGTAATAAGATTGCTTTTATAATGTCTATAATTTGATTAGTTGTGTGATAAACTCTTAAGTTATCTGTGTACATATTATCTGTTCAAAGATACCTCTCTCCAGTCTATCGCCCAGTGGTTCTCAAAGTATGCTCCCCTGACCAGCTGTATCTGTCACCTGAGTGCTTGTTAGAAATACAAATTCTCTGACCCGATTCCATGTCCACTAAACAGAAACTCTGGGGTGAACCTCAGCAATCTGTATTTTAACAAGCCCTGATTTCAGGCTAAAGTTTGAAAAGCACTACTGTGACCAATTTCCCAACCTTTTGCATTTCCTAATCTATTCTTCATTAGATAATGATGAAACCTTTGTTTTTGCTGGCTCTACGGATTATATGTAAGAGTAAAAGGATAGCTTCTTTTTATCTTATGATTGTCTCCCCAAGAGTTTTTCCTCACTAATTTTATTAAATAAATATGTATTGGACATTTTCTCTGTACAAAGGTCTGTGTACACACTCTGATCTTGTCTCTGGCCCTAAGCAATTTTCAGTTTATTTACAGAGCTGTAATGTGCCTGTTTCCATATTATAATATAGTGCAGGGTATAGTAAGTTCCTTTTATGTGCTAAAGGCAGTAAAAATATAGGGTTCTAGGGAGACAGAAAATAATTAGGGAAGGCTTTATGAAAAAGGTAAAATTGGAGCCAGGCTTTGAAGGATAGATAGGTTTTTCATAGGCGCTAGTGAGACAGATGGCTTTTATCATTTAGAATAGTGAATGACACAAAAATGCATGAGGATAATAATTTTTAGAGTATTTAGGAAATAGCGTAAATACGCCTTTTTATATAGAGTTGGAGTTGATGGGTCATATAGAAAAAACAATATTTTGATAAGGGTCTGAGTGATAGTGGGTGACAGTGGAAGGAAAATCTGAGAGAAAAATTAAAGAGACTTTGTCTCTGAAATTAGGAAGAAAAAGAGAATAGTTTTGCTTTTCTTAAGTAACTAAGGCAAATGCATTATTTTCTTTATTCCTTATCTTCTTTTTGTTTCTCAGTTAAAACAGTAGTTTCAGTACCCATGAGCTGTCAGATATAAGTTGGCCTTTGTTGTGGGAGATAGCAGGGGCAGGGCTGATTGCTGCTAATAAAGGATTTGTGATCATAGCAAGAAAGGGTTCTTATGTACAATGACTGGTTCAAGTTGCAGCCCCCTATCTTCAATGCTCTTGAGCAAAGCCTTAGACAAGTTTGTTTAGCATCATCCATTGTAATGTTTCCCCTCACTAATTAAATTAATTCGGAATCGACTGTGTAAATATGTGATAAAGGCTGTAATACATCAGTTAAACTGTTTTGCCTGTTTTATACTGTAGGAAAACAACTACTGGAATGTAAAATAATATTGTCTTTTAGTATCTAGCAGATAGGAGGTACTGTGTCACACAGCTGTTGGAAGAATTAATAGTGAAGTATCTGCCTGATGAACTGTCTGAGAGAAAAAAAATATATGATGAAGAAACTGCTGAACTCTCACAGTAAGTTTCTTCTCATAAAAATTAACTGAGTCAAATTACAAACTACCACCCTTTAAAATAGTGAGGAGAAATCTTCTCACAGCAAGCTGGCTCCTGTCTTTTGTTCAGAAACTCAGTCTAGTCAAAGGTATATTTTAAACAAATACTGGTCAGTTTCCCTGTGCTCTACAGACACTCTTCTATAAAAGGTCATTTGGTAACATCCAAATGTTCTGTAGGGCATCGTTGACTCAGCTCTTTGGGCTGAAGCAGTATTTTAGGTGGGGGAGGAATTTCCTACAGTGACATCAGGCAGTGGATTGGGAAATAGAGAGGTGGAGCTGGTGGAGTGACACTGATTACCATCAACACTCATGTGTCGTGGTGGGGGGGGGGGGGGTTGAGGATAAATGAGATTAGCAGGAGATTTCTGGTCAACTGAAATTTTGGAAGGGGACTGAATTTGGAAGGGGTGACCTAGGGGCCAATTAATGAAAATGCTGAGAGTTAATGTCAGGAAAAGGAAAACCGTCCTGAGGTAACTTTGGGGGGGGGGGGGGGAGGTTGAGGATAAATGAGATTAGCAGGAGATTTCTGGTCAACTGAAATTTTGGAAGGGGACTGAATTTGGAAGGGGTGACCTAGGGGCCAATTAATGAAAATGCTGAGAGTTAATGTCAGGAAAAGGAAAACCGTCCTGAGGTAACTTTGAGATTTAGTAGTACGTACCATTATAAGAGAATCTGATAACTAAGTGGAGCTGGATAGGTTGGCCGCCTCTGCCCAGTACGCCTTTCTTGTACTTTTCTTCCTTTCTTTTTCTTTAATATCTTTCCCTCTTTGGCCAGTCACTTGGGTGTCTTTAAATTTCTTTCACAAGTTTTTAATTTCTTAATTCTGCTTTTTTCACTTTCTTTTAACACACTAAAGAACAAAATCGTAATTTTCATATGCTGTTTTTATTTAACAACCTTTTGTTTCCATTATTCAAAATATAAACTGAACACTTTATATTTCTCACTTTCTAAAAAAAATTGTGTCTGTAGACTTTTCTTTTTCAATATGTGCTCATCAGATGTCTTCAATGGGCCAGTGGCCTTCAATACAAGAAAGATTTCCAATCTCTTCTTTACAGAAATAAGTTGATTTGTTTTCCCATGGCATTGATATTTTATTGTGTGATTTTATGATAGAAAATATTCTGATAAGGATTATGAACTTTTTTGATCAACACCGGAAGAGCTAGATTTAAGAAAGCTGCAGTTATAGTCCTGAAGTCTTAAACGTAGTGATATAACCAGACCACCCCAGAAGAGCGGTCCACAGAAGAGCAGTGGATGCGGATGACGATCTGTAGTCGTGATCTGTAGTAACGTGAAAAAAGCTGAGGGGGATGAAGAGAAGCTTGAAGGAATCTCACCGCTTACTGATGGAGCTATTTTTGAAACATGTATTTTAAACATGTTTTTATTAAATATTATGTTTACCTAAGTAATTTGTCATTTTGAAGAAAAACTGAAAATATAAATGAGCAGGAAAAAAAAAGCCGTAATCTACAACCCAAAGAGAATCACCATTGGTATTTTGGCATATATCCTTCCAGACTTTAATATATAAATTTATATTTTACACAGAGATGGGACCATATATTCATGTTATTATGTAATCTTATTAAACATTTTTCCTATGTCAATATTGTACACATCATGTTTTACTGGAAACGTATTCCATTTTATGGATGTACCATAATTTATTTTTCTAGTCTCCTCTTTCTGCTTTTAAGTTTTCACTGCTACCCACAGTGCTACAATGAACATTTGTAGATACTTGTGGAGTTATTTCTGAAAGTAAGCCTGTTGGTTCCAAGGACATGAACATTTCCTATTGAAAACTAAGGTTTCTGATGTACATAGCCAAATTCTTCTTTGATATGGTTGTACAATTTCACAGTGTCCCCCACACTGCCAGTTTTTCCACATACCTTTGCCAAAACTGGGCATTGCCTTTATTCTTTTCTTACTTTCTACCTATCTGGCAATGAAAAATGTTATTTCCCCAGATTGTTTTTTTATAGTGAGTTTGAAAATATTGTAACGTCTAAGAATTTTTAATTACTTTTCGTCTATTATGGGAGCTTATATTTTCTTATTGTTACCTCAGAGTAACTATTGTTTTATGGTTAACAGATATTAACTGTGTCATACGTTACAAATATTTTAAACAGATTTTTAATATAAAATATTGGTTGTAATAAGTTCCCTTTTGAATCATAAAGATGCATAGCTCTGTAGGATAACCTGGTTTCTCAAAATTCAGACTTACTGTTATAAATAAGAGGATCACAAACAGATTTTTAGTATTAATGTTGCATCAGTATGAGTTTAATGAAGGAGGTGCTGATTCTTGTTCTTGCCAAGAATAAAGACCACCTTATTTAGAATTAGTTTCTTTTTTTTAACATTAATTTATTACTGTTGTAAACTTTACTCATTTTTGTTGTATGTTCTGATCTATACTGATGAAACTTTGTCTCCTTCAGCTTGACCAAGAATGTTCCAATATTTGTTTGTACTATGGCCTACCCCACTGTGCCTTGCCCTCTTCATGTGTTTGAGCCAAGATACAGATTGATGATTCGAAGAAGTATACAAACTGGAACCAAACAGTTTGGGATGTGTGTCAGTGATAAACAGAATAGGTATGCCTTCTGTGAACTTAAGTATTTGTATTTACTTTGGAACTTTCTTTGAATATGGATGAGAACTTGCATGCTTGTGCTTGAACTTTGGTACTAATTAGTTTTTCTTTTAGTTTTGCAGATTATGGCTGTATGTTACAAATTAGAAATGTACATTTCTTACCTGATGGAAGGTCTGTGGTTGATACAGTTGGAGGAAAGCGGTTTAGGGTTTTAAAAAGAGGAATGAAAGATGGATATTGCACTGCAGACATTGAATATCTGGAAGATGTTAAGGTATTAAAAAATGTTCTTTTGCAGCACACTTTGGTATACTCTGTGCCAGGGATCGGTACAGACATAGAGGCTGATACTTTCCAGGCACATGGACTAGTTCTTCCTATAAGAGATCCTCATCGCTGCTACTTATGAGAATTAGCTCCAAGTTATTTTTCTTATTTTGCTCTTAAATCATTCTGCATTAAAAGAAAACTTGGAAGACTAGAACCTAGATTCTTTTCATTTTTAAAGGCTTAACAGCCAACACAGTGCCCAGAATGTATGTGTGCATATGTATACATGTGTATGGTACGTACTTAACAATAGCTGTTGACTAAATTGAATTTCCAACCTGTCTAAGTTTTGAGAAGTTGCCCATCTCTGCTCTGTTTTATTGAATTTAGTAGTAGTCAAATCAAGAGACTGAAATTTGATGTAAAGGTAAACATAAAATCCTTTAAGAATTGTTCTGTATAATAAGATTGTTCCTGTGCCTAAGATAACCTTAATGATGGAATAGATACAATTGTATGCTCTTTTTAAAACTCTAGGGCATCACAGATAAAGCACCCTCAGTATACATATTGTGATATCTTTCCTGTGTAGGGATATTGTGACACCTTTCTTAGATAGGGTTAATATGGCCCTTTTGATGTTTCCAGTATCTAATTTGCCAACTGCTATTAGTTCAAGTACCAGAAAAACTTGTGGTACTATCAATATGAAATTGAAGGCAATTTCTTTTGGAAAGGCAGTATGAAATTGTACATCTTATACCATCACTTGTTCATTGATCTTTTTAGGCCCTTCATTTCAATCAACATTTATTGAATGTTAGCATTAGGCATTTTCACAATTCTGTGAAATAGTTAGCAGATGGGGAAGGTACAATTCAAAAGTATTAATTTGCCAAAGATCCTATACGTAGTGTAACAAAAATGATTTTAAGCCAGTTCTTTGATTCCTGATTCTGTGCTTTATTGTTATACCATATTGCCTGTCTGCTGATAAACTTGATTAGTCTGATACTGTCTGTCCTGTCTTATTAATAAAGGTGCTATGGGGGTGCTTTGCTTTTTGCAGTAGGCCAAAAGTATTGTGTGAGTCGAAATTTTGAGTTGATTGATATAGTCTATGCCTTGGGCATCCTTGGTTAATGGAATCATTTGCTAAAGGCAATGTTCTTTGTAAAACTAATAACCCTATTTTAATTTCATGTAAATTAACATCTTCATATATTAGGTTTGATGACAAAATTCTTTGAGCATGTGTCTAAATATATATGACGATATATATATGAATATAAATATAGACAATAGGATAGAATATTGAAAGTATTATGGGTTTGATGTTTAGAAGATTGAGTTCTCTTTGTCTTTATGGTCGTAGAAATGTCTAGTAAGTTTTCCTCATCTGAGAGTCTATCTGAATAACGATCTGTCAATTCTGGAAAAACTTCTTAAATTTGTTTTTTATCAAAGTATTTTTTTTCTTATTCTTTTTTCTGTGACTTCAAATGAAATTTTTAAGTTCTGTTATGTTATTATAGTAAAGTTTTTTTGTTGTTGTTTTGTGTTTTGGCAACTGGTTAGTACAGGGATCTGAACACTTGACCTTGGTGTTATAACACTATGCTCTAACCAACTGAGCTAACTGGCCAGCCCTTCAGTAAAGTTTTAAAAACGTTAAAAGCTTGCTTTTAAAATTGCTGCCTACTTTTTGTCCAGTTCCTTTTTCCATCTCCGACTCTTATAATTCTTAACATTCCTTGTTTACTAGAGCCCATGGTTTGTTTCCTTGAATTTGTGAGGGTGCAACCAGATGCTTTCTTTTCTTTTTTATGACTTAACAAGTCACATGTTTATTTGCTCATATCATATCCAGTATATATTAGCAGGGGACTGAATCTTGTATAGTCATTCCAAAACCAGAAGTCTTTAGTCGTATAGCTCCTCTATATTTAAATTTATTTTTATTGTGATAAAATATAAATAACATAAAATTTACCATTTTAATCATTTTTAATTTCAGTGGCATTAAGTACATTCACATTGTGCAAAAAGCACGTGCTTTTTAAACTTCGGTTTAAATTTTCATTTCAAATCTTTCTAAAGTAAAAAGTATGTTCTTTTGTCTCTTCTGTGCTATTGTCTTACCTTCTACACTCAAAATGTTTTCAGAGTCCCTTTGTTGTTTTTATATTAGTCATCCCTGAATTACGAAAGGCTGAGTCAGGCCTGGTACTTGTTCAGATGAGTTAATGTATATGAAACAGAGCACTTCCTGGCTCGTAGCAAGTGGGATAGAAGGATATATCAGAGAAATTAATATAAGATGGATATGTTAACTGTAGATCTTCCCGCCTGTGTTTTGTGAGACTGCTTTTCTGAGGCTGGAAGACTGATACATTTAATTTTACATTTGCAGTTTGGTGATCCAGTAGTCTAACGGGTGCACAGAGGAGTTATGGAGGTAGCCAAGCCTTGGCCTTTACAACAGGAGAAGTTTATCATCGTATATTCTTTACCTTTTGACTTATTGGCTGTATATGCTAAGTTCCTTGCTGTGGTTTTCTGTTTTTTGTGTTTTGATCCACTTCCCTTGTAAAAGATATAATTGTGCCTGTTCCCCTGCTGTTACTCCTTTCTGCCATGTTGCCTGCACTCTGACCTCCCATCTTTCCTTTTTTTGTAGTAACTGTCTTCTTCAACTTTTTTGTTCCGTGGCTTTCAAAAGCTGTTGATCCATAAAGACAAAGGGAATTCCAAATTTGCGTAGACCTCTGAACCAGAACTCTCTCAGTGGTACTCCTGCCAGTCGGGGGCTATTAGTAGGGTTCTGTAATATTCCAATGTTAAGTCAGCAATGTAGACAGAGATCAGGCCTTGCTATCTTTTTTTAGTCTAGTCGATTAGCACTATGTGAAGGAAAAATGTATGATATTATAGCATTAGAATAATACTCTTTGATAATCCAGCACTGAAATAGGTATTCCCCTATCTTTATGATGCCTGTTGTCATTTCTGTAGGGTTGTGATTTGGACAGGTAGATTTGACACAGAAATTTAACTGACTGTTGTACTTCTAGGTTGAGAATGAAGAAGAGACAAAGAATCTCAGAGACCTTCATGATTTGGTATATTCTCAAGCCTGCAGCTGGTTTCAGAATTTGAGAGACAGATTTCGAAGCCAAATTCTTCAGCACTTTGGATCAATGCCTGAGAGGGAGGAAAACCTCCAGGTATGATAGCTTTGATATTGCATCTAAAAGTCTCACTTTTTTGTAAACCCAGATAAGTATAGTTTTCAGTTTTTTTTCATTTTCATTTTTTGCCCTGTCTTTAGCATCATGACCATATTCTCTAGGACAGTGGTATCCACTACATTAAATACAAGTAGAGAATAGAAATAGGTGTCAGCTGAGGTGCCTATAGGAGAGAGTGCCAGAGAGGGAGAAAGTCCTTAACTGAAGATTTTCTAGAAGGAGGGATAAGGAATTTAATGGGATGTTACCATCTAGTAAACTGTGACTGTGAGACCACTGTGCCTTTGAGACTGTCAGTTATTGCTGTTACTCTTTGACTATTGAGAGATGTATCATTTTCTGTATTTTAAAAAAATCTTTGTCAGCTCTCCTTTTATCTGCAACATTTTACCCTACCACTTCAATCCATTTTTGTCTCTCCATGCCTAATACTTCTCATGAAACTATGATTCTTATGATCTTGCTCAGGTACTTAGCATTTATATATAAGCTTAATCTAATTAACATGTATCAGGCACTTTCTGTGCAAGCAGATCTGTGTAGTAGGCACTGCAAAAGGCATAAAAGAAGAGACCTTACCTGGAAAATCTGATTATAGACTCATCAAAGCACTGACTTTTAGACATAAGCATTTTGAGTTGAATTGAAGAAAATGTTTGTGGTCAGGTGTGATAGATTTCTTAAGTGGCTTTAGATAAATATATGAAGATGGAGGGAGAATAGATTCCACTGTGCACACTGCCCCTCATTCCAGTTTTCAGATGTTGGTATGAGTATGTTTGAATCTCAGTTTGGTCCTTTACCTGAACTTGAAATTTCAACATCAAGCCATCTCCAAATTGTGTACTCATTCTGTCTAGCGTATTATCAGTTGCCACATGTATGATTTATCCTAGTTACCTGAATCTGATTAAACTTGATAGAAATAGGCTTGGATAAGAAGGAAATTGAATAAGTAAATTTTAAATGTTAATAAAGTAGCTTATAGAAAAATGCAACATACAGCCCTGTCACTTGATCACCCTTGCCTATTATTATGCAGTCCTCTACCACTGTTTTCTGTTAGTAATATTGTGTAAGTCAGGATTCGGTCAGGAAAACAAGAGCAGCCACTCTACGAATTCCAGGAACGAAGGATTTAATGTAGGAGGTAGCGTTTACACACTAGTTGAGAGAGCTGTAGGGTGAAGGGCAGGGGCGTCACCAACAGAGGCAAGGAAATGTGCCACCGCAGGTCTCTGCCTGATGGTGCTTCTCAAGACTTTGTGGGGATGCGGCTATAATTCTTAGGAATCCTGGGGAGTCCCCACCAGCATCTCAGTCTATAGCAGGAGAGCAAGTGGTTTTCAAGAATTCTTGGAAAGCTGCTATTTACACTTTGCAACAGTCTGCAGAGAATAAAGCCTTCTTTTCCAACTTCCAAATCTCACAAGAGTGTCTTTCACTGGCCATGTCCAACCTGGAACCACGTGGGGGAGGGGATTCTGGGAAATGTAGTTTCTGACGTCTCTGGAATGCAGGAGGTGGTAGTGAGGCTGAGTTGAGAACAGACAGTATACACAGATGTAGAAATCTAACTTGATTCTAAAGGTAGCTTACTGAGATCAACACTTTTGTCATACTTCTTCTTGTCAGTCTGAAACTACGTGTTTCAGGTCCAATTAAAGCAATTCAATGTGCAGTAAAGGTCACTTACAAATTTTTAAATGTAAATTTCTAGTCCTTTTAATAACCAGTAGTCAGCCCTTGCAAAATCAGAGGGACATCTTTGCTGGAGATACAGGGTACTTCAAAAACTTCATGGAAAGATTTGTATTAGCTTTTTTTTTTTTTTTTGTCTTTTTTCCGTGTCCGGCAACGGATCGCAACCCTCAGTGTTGCCCCCGTACCGGACTGGGGACCGGCGACGGGATCGCAAGCCTCGGCGTTGCTCCCGCGCCTCGCTCAGCCAGTGAGCGGGAGCCGGTCTGTACGTGGGATCCGAACCCTCGGACGGGAGCGCCGCCACGCTTCCCAAGCGGCGCACTATCCAGTGCGCCACCGGGCCGGCCCCTGTATTATCTTTTAATTCCATTTTTCCACAATTTTTTTTGAAGTATCCTCGTATGTTTATTTTTCAAATTAAACTTTCTTACATCTTTTCTAGGATTCAATAATATTTTGAAGAAATTTTAAAATATCGATTAACTTTCTTAATGCTTTAAAATGTATTTTAAGAAAGTGGCTCTCAACTAGGGGCAGTTTTGCCACCATGGGACATTTGTCACTATCTGGAGACATTTTTGGCTGTTGTATCTGGGGGGGTGCTACTGCCATCTAGTGGATAGAGGTCAGGGATGCTGCAAAATGTGCTTCTATACATAGGACAGCCTCACACAACAAAGAACTATCTGGCCCAGAATGTTAGTAGCCTGTGGTTGAGAAACGCTACTGTAAGGCAGTGTAGTACAGAGGAAAGAGTGTTGGTTGTGGAATAAGGTTTGGATTTGAATCTTGGCTCTGTCACATATGAGCTGAGAGATCTTGGACAATTTGCCTGACATTTCTGAGCTTCAGTTTCCCCATTTTATGTGGGCATAATAATAGCCTACCTTAGATGATTGTTAAGGAAATTTGAGATAGGACCTGGCACATAGTAAAATACTCAAAAAATAGCTTTTTGGTGGGTTGTTACATAAATACTTGTTTTATTGATACTATAAACTCTTGATTATTTTTAGGCAACCCCTAATGGACCTGCGTGGTGTTGGTGGCTTCTTGCAGTTCTTCCTGTAGATCCCCGATATCAGCTGTCAGTTTTATCAATGAAGTCTTTGAAAGAACGGTTGACCAAGATACAGCATATACTGACCTATTTTTCTAGAGACCAATCTAAGTAACTAACTGCTTGGATTTCCCTTTAAGGTTACCTTAATCTGGCTGTGTTGACGGCCAGATTGTCTGCTGCCTTTGCACATCCAGTGCTGGTTTGAGAAATGTAATGAAACTTTTTTTTTTCTTCAACCTCCTGAATCATGTGGTTCTGCAAATGAATACCTTCAACTAGGATTAGACCACTTAAGAACTTGCACAGAAAAACACGCACTGAATGTGTGTTAAACCTCTACATTGTGATGAAGTTGCACTATGTACCATATTCTAAAATGAAATAAGAACTTTGTGTATGTATGTGGAGTGCGTGTGTGTGCGTATGGGTAGTATGTGTGCATTTTCTCTGGCTTTAAAATTTTAGAAGAATAAAAAAAGCCATAGAGAGCAGAACTTGCCGAGGGTCATTTTTTGCCCAAGTTTACAACAGCAGCGATACAAGTTGTTTGCAAATTAAATTTTGCCTCAGATTTATCTGTCCTAATGCTTATATTTGCACAAGTATGTAAAATATGGTATTGAGTATCATTCTTTGTTGGAAATACTGCTCTTGCTGAACCGTCTTGACCATTGACTATGAATGACACAGTTTCTTATTTATGTAAATACTTGCATCACAGTGGCCCACAGGCATTGGATGCAGAACCTAGAGCCAGTTTTCAGGAACAATTGTAAACCTGACATGGTACTGTGCATCTCTATTCATAAAATACTTAAAACTGTGAAAATATGGTTTACATTTAATTGTACATAAAGGCAAATGGAGAACTCAATTCAGTACCAGTTAGTTTGTACATTTTAGGGGGCTTTTCACATTAACTGCCCATCTATGTAATTTATAGTTTGACATGAAATGTTTGTTTGAAAAAATTACATAGTATAAACCCATTAAGGATCTGGGGAAGGAACATGTTTAATGTAAGAACCAAGCTTTTAAAGTTTGTTTTGTTTTTTAATTCTGGTCTTGGTGCAAACGTTAGTTATGCCTTATTCATATCACAATTAGATCACCATGCTGTGACATGGTGTATATTCATGCTGCCCTAGGTACTTTTGTAATTATTTGTTGCAAAGTTGTGACTGCCCCTATTAACTTTCTTTTATGTAAGTAATTTGTAAAAGTTTCTTAAGAATTTTGCTTTTGCTTATTTAATTTTGAATAAAAGCTAAATTCATAATACTTTCTCTTCTTAAATTTTAGGTCAATGTCAAAAAAAAGATCAGTGGAGGAACCAAACTGCATATAGTAAAGAACAGATTATGTTTTGTGGCATGAGATATAAGCTCTGGTTTCCAAAATACTTCTTTTGGTCATATTTTGAGGAAAAAAATGCAGTGGTCTTAGGAGGCTAGAACCATCCTCTAAAGCATTATTTTTAAATCCTTTAAAAATTGATGTCCCTTTAAGAAAAAGATAAAATTCTTACATTCATTCTACACCATTTGAGATTCCTCTTTGTTACACGAACTTGGTCATTTCTGCCCCCCAATTTCCCAGCTATGACTTCCCAGAATAAACAAATTGTCTTTTAATAGAGTGTTTTTATAAAAATTATATTCAGAAATGACTTCCTACAGGACCACCTCCTCACCACCATAATTGAGAATCTATTCAGCAGTTCTGCAGAAAACATCTAAAGAATGGGCCATTCACCAAAGTACCTTATTAAGTTTCTAAAGTGTAATATTAAACTTTCTTGTAATAAAAACTATTAAATGCCTGTTAAAAAGTGACTTTGTAGTATAAATGAAAAGTTTACCTATATATATGTATTATATATAGAAACTCATATATATATAGATAGAGATAGATATATAGATACCTAAATATACAGGTAAATTTCATTTATACTGTACATTTATGTACACACACACACACACACACACACACACACACACACACTAATGGAAATTTATGGGCCTTATTTCTCACTTGACCATATTTTTTTTGATAATTGATCTCAGATATTGTTTATAGATTTTTAAAAAATCTTTGGGAAGTTTTTCCTACTGTACATACACTGTTTATAGAACAAAAAAAAGGCAGAAGAATCTGACAGTTTTTTCCCCTTATCACGAGTTTTAAATGTCTTAAGTTCCGTCATGAATTCAATGTTTCAAGCCAAAGTAGCTAGTCAACATTCTGCTTACACACCTGTCTGTGCATGTCCAAATCTTCCTATTCTTCAAGGTCCGACTCAGATACCTTTACTTGTCTGGGAAAGGTCTGAATTCCATAGCACTTTCCTTGCATTTTACTTGTGGCACTTTAGGGAGATAATGGAATTAGATACATAAACCTCCTGATTATTATGACTGTTGTCTAGCAGCTTAGACAGGTTTAAGCTGCAAGACATAGGCTGACCACTGAGCAGCACTGAAGAAAATGCCAATTTTAGGGAGATTGGGTGAAGATGGTTAGACTGAGAAAATACTTTTGCCTTCCCCTTCCTCCCCCAAATTAAAAAAAATACACGATGGTGAAGAAAATGAAATCTAATGGCATTGTGAAACAAAAATCCCATCTATTAACCAATGCTTCTGAGGTATTTCTGAGAAACAACAGAATCTGGTATGTAAGTCCAGAGGGAAGTACGGCTTTGCAAAAATGGAGAACTGGAGGTCAAGTGGGAGTAGCTTCCGGGAAACCCCAGACTAGGAGAAGGGCTTGGAAAACTTGTGGAGGCTGTGCTTGGAACTGCTAGATCATTTCATCCTCTTCCCATCCTCAGCTGGGCAGTAGGTGGCAACAGCACCTGTTCTCAGGCAAAGCACTGACTGTGGGCCTTGGGCCAGAGAAGACTCACAAAACCTCCAGTAGCCACAGATCCTAATAGGATGGGAGGTCTCATGTGCAGACAGCAAGTTACTGGCCTACCCCATGTGGCAGTATGCCATCGTTCCCATGCTCAGCAGGGCAGGCTGCCTTCGACAGAACCAGCAGCCCCAAATAGATGACGTCAAATGGCGAAGATGAGTGGACAATAAAATCCTAGAAATTGAGGAAAATGAACACCCTAAACAAGACAACGAACTCAATATCCTTAGGTCTGAGGATGTTGCAATCCCCCCAAACAACTTGGGAATTTAAAAACTGGTCCTCAGACTGTTCCTGTCATCATAGAAGCATTCAATAAAAATTTGTCAATGAATGAATCATGGAAATAAACTTGACAAATGAGTTAAGTAGAACGAATGCAGATAAAGAATGAGGTGGATTAAGTTGAGCCCCTTTCCAGAATACAATCTAGAGATCAAAAGGTTAAAAGTATGAGGGAAAATTTGAGACATGGAGGATAGATTCAAAGTTTTAACATCCACCTAATAGAAGTTTCTTAAGGAGAGTAGAAGAGAAGTAAATAATGCAAGTTAAATTTTCCCAGAGCTCACAACTAGTAAAATATTCTCCTTTCCTTAGGAACCAAATTCATCCATTTAAAGGGAAAAAATAAGGCAAATTTAGGCAGACTGATGACGAACAAAATAGCAATAACAGATTGTAAAGCTAGGCGAGCACGACCACGCCAGTTGTCGGGCTCTTTTACCTGCTGGTAATCCTGCTCTGACTGGACTGATTGTAAAGCTAGGGCTGGGTCTGGAGCTTCCAGACCCACGGACTGGGTCACAAACCCCACACACACCAAGCTGGGTCACTAGACCCCTTCACGCAGGTCTACGAGCTAGGTAACTGGCCAAAAGGTCCTTGGAGCCATAGGTTGGAAAGCATGGCTGCGCTGGGCAATCTCTATCTTTCTGTCTCTCTCTGTCTCTCTATCTCTGTCTCTCTCCTCTCTCAGAGAACACAAGAATAGCAACACAACTAAAATGATACACTGGCGCACATGCGCACTAACTCCACAACACACACAATTTGCTTACAAAGGATGCTGAACCACACCCAGCTGGACCCAAGGCGAGGGCCCTGACCAAACTATGCTATTTTCCCAGCAGAGTTATTTGGCAGTGATCAGTAATGAGATGACTGGCTTGATACGAATTTAAGGATATGAATTTTCTTCATAAGCCAGTGTTTAAATGACATTTTAAAAGTGCTTTTTTTAATAGATATTTATGACCCAGCTTAATAAATGAGCTCTCAGACCTGCCTCCAAATAGCTTTTGGTTGTTCACCAAAGTTAAATATGTCCTTAAAGGTTTTTTTTAATCTACCCAGGGAAGATTCAGAAATTATTACAAAGTATAGTCACAATGCTTGTTTACAAGACAAATGTGGGAACTGTCACTGCTTTCAGGGGTTAGTTACAATTCTTTAGCCTGTGGCAATTATTAAAGTACTGTGTTTGCAGGTGAAATAGCTTTGTCTGTGAGTTGGATTATAAGGAGTGGAGAAATTTGAGGCTGGAATTTGGATTTACTTTCCATTTACGTGACTCAGAAAAAACACTTGCTGTCTTAGAAATCTATATTCAGGAAGCAGAGTAGCAATACCCAACACCATTGTCTTCCTCGGTCAGAGTTATAACGTAAAGTTGATTTTATTTTTGCCACCTGAAGATCTGGTGTAGGATGAACTTTGGTTATATGCAAAAACTACACTACATAATTTGGATATATGGCAGAATGATTTATTGAAATGTTTTCTTTTTTTTTTTTGTCTTTTTTGTCTTTTTTGTCTTTTTTTCCGTGTCCGGCCACGGATCGCAACCCTCAGTGTTGCCCCCGTACCGGACCGGGGACCGGCAACGGGACTGCAACCCTTGGCGCTGCCCCCGCGCCTCGCTCAGCCAGTGAGCGGGAACCAGTCTGTATGTGGGATCCGAACCCTCGGGCGGGAGCGCCACCACGCTTCCCAAGCGGCGCACTATCCAGTGTGCCACCGGGCCGGCCCTGTTTTCATTTTTATATACCCATGATCAGTAAAACTATTAGTAGGTAACTCAATTTTTAATTTCTGGCCTCAAGGGGTTTGGGCCTGGCATACAGCAGAAGTATCCTAAAATTTAGTGTTCTTCCTATCTTTAGTTAAAACCTTAACCATTGAAGAGTTTATGCAAAATTCTGGAAAGATGAGAGAAGAAACAATGTCTTGAAAATTAGTGATAGGGAGAGATTTCTGAGATAGAGGTCTGTGAGTCTCATGAGAAAGTGGGGAATATTTATATGACACAGTGGCATTCCTGGAGTAGTTAGGGAGGTGGGTTCCTCAGGCAACAGTATTCCAGGGTGCCACAGATTCCCCATGCCCAAAGAATAGCATTGAAGCAGCCAAGTTCCCAGACCCGCAGGGGACCTTGTATGTTGTGATAATGAGTAACTACTCATAACCAAAGACCTTTGATTTTTAAAAACCCAGGACTTTTGTACAACTTTGTTGTGGGGAAGTATAAGCTATTAAATGATAGCAGCTGGATTTTTTAGTATCCCACCAGAATGAATGCTCTGAATCAGAATTCAGTTTATTCAAAGAAAATGAAGAAACGCAGCATTTCTTGCATACCTGAATTTGCAAACCGAGACTCAGACCCTCTGTTGTTATGTTCAGGAACTAAGAAGAACAGTCGAGTGAGTGGCAATGGAAATGAGAAGTTGGTGGTTTGTCCAAGAGATTATGCTGGATTCTAATATTGACTGAGACACAAAAGAGTTAAAAGGAAGGACAGACTCAAAGACAAGCCTGAGATTTCAAACCCAAGTGAGCATTAACCTAATAGAAAAAACAGTGCTCGTTGCCAAAGAGGATGAAGAATGCATGATGGGAGCAGATTACTGGAATGAAGTGATTTTTCAAGGACAAAAATATTTTGGACTCGTGATACTTCCTGGGACTTGCCACCCTCTAGTAAGGTAGAGAAGTCAGGAGAGAAACCTTCCTGGGAGATTCTTTTCTTTGCTTGTTTTTTCTCAGGGAATTCAGGAGATAAAGAGCTGCTGAGTCATATATCCTCAGCAGCAGTCCCTGGGAAACTTCCATTGTAGATCTTCCTATCGTGGTTGGACAAGGGAATTGGTTCATGTTGGCTCCAAAAAATAAAAGTAAGCAACCTGATAAAATCAAGGTCCTCTTTACTTTCCCTTGGATCTGGAAGCTATCAGCCATCAAGGATGTTATCTGGGTTTGCATGGGTCCTAAGGAGGGAATCTGTGGATGCAGGTGCTAGTGTCAGGCTTAGCTGTCATCTCTCACCCTGTTACCAATTATCGAGGGTATATTTACGCAATCACATTTCCAAAACTCTGTGCTGGGGACTCTGGGAAAACCAAACCTATAACTTAGAACCAGATTCTCAAAGTGTTTACGTCCTAGGGGTGGGGAAGAAGATGTTTGTAAATCTCTTCCCACTTCTAATGTTTTCTTTCAGAAGATCTCAACCACATCTATGACTTTCATTAAATCTGAGTGACAAGGATTTCCAAATCTATATTTCCGGTTCAGATCTTTCTGCTAAAAACCAGAGACACATTTATTTTAATTCTGAATAGGTCCAGGTGAGGGTTCCACAGATCCTTTACACTTAACATGTCTAAAAACATATGGGCTCAAAGCATGTTTACTTACCTAGTTTAATGGTATCCCAAAATCTACCTAGAAACTTTGTACTTATGTTTTGCCATTTTCTCTCATTTCCTATTGTCAATTGTCAATTTTCTTCCAAAATCTCTTGACTTTGCCCTTTTATCTTCATCATCTATTCCCTAGCCTCAATTTAGATCCATGGTCTACAAACCTGGTAGCTGTACCAGGAGGGTATGCAGAGCTCTCTAAGGGGTGGGTGGGCATGGAGAGTTTTAAGGAAATGCATTTCATACCTTCAACTTCCATATGTGATTTTTCCTAAAATTGACCTGCCTCAGAACTCATGTGTGATAGATGGAGAGGTACTCGGGACTGTCCTGTACAAGAATCTGCACGCTTGACCTTGGTGTTGCATGGATGTGCTCTAACTGGGAAGAGCATATATCCCGTCCGTTCTCACCCTCATGAAACTTTCAAGTCATCGCACAAAGAAACAATTCGAAATGTTGACATTGGTGTTGAAAAAGCAAGTAACTCTAATAACTGGATTTTAAAAATCCTTTGCAAATCAGGTGATTTCCAATTCTGTGTTTTCCACAGAACTGAAAGTAGCCTGAGTTGTCAGTTTGTGGATTATTAAAAATTATATTTGATGACATAACTGTGATTTTGGTATGTAACTCAGGAGTACAAAGAATTAAATGGAATTGTTATATTAAAATTCCTTCCATTTCCACATACTTGTATGCTACTTAAACTACTTATAAGTGTTCTTAGTCCTGAAATCTATACAAATAAAAAGTAAGAATATAATTGCTAGTGAACCCTGTATCATTCAATAAATAAATAAATAAATAAATAAATAAGATTTATCCCTGGATACGTGACCTAATTGCGGGGGGGGGGGACCTCCTCCACTGACTTCATTAGTAGTTGTATTCCCAATAAATTTTTACTTTTTTATGTCTAAATTATCAAAATTTGTAACATATTTATAGAATTTTGATCAATTATGTGTTACCAATAATTATAATAAAAACTCAATCCAGAAGAAAATTTTAACACTTTTAGAGCTGCATTGTCTAGGAAATAAAAGAAAATTTCGGTTTTAATATATATATATACACTTGTGTTGCAAAAAAATATTTGATGAACGATAAAATACTTTTGCGTGTAAAATATATAACCATAGTATTCTTAGAGGGGGAGTGGAATGGAAATATAAGTGAAAGGATAAAAACAAAGGATTAAGAATAAAAGAATTAAAGACCATATTGTATATTTTTAAAAAATGGGTATTGGTAAGAATCAAACTGCTATCGTATTTATTTCATTGGATACATTTAAAAATAGTTTTATACTGTTTTACTTTAAAATGTCAATTGTTACAATAAGCTGAAAACTATGTGTTTTGCCATTATTTAAATTTATGATAAAAATGTACAGTTCAGGTTTAAAATATGCACGGAGGAACATAGTTTTTCAAAATTCTCTTAGGGAATTCATGAGCAAAAATGCTTGAAGACCCCTTATTTAGACCACCTCTTCTTACCTGAATTATTCTGAGTCTCTCCCCAGTCATTTACCTGCTTCACCACCTCAAGAATGATCTAAGATGCTGGTCTAATCATGCCATTCGCCTGCTTAAAGAAAAGATAAGTCTAAAGCCTTCCTCTGGTGTCGGCCTACCGCGCTTCCCAGCCTCTGGCTGCTTTTATATCCCAGCTACCCTAAGATGTAGTCTCAAACAACTCCTCTCTCTACCACTTTGAATTGCTTTCTGGCCTTAGAAGCCACATTTTTTTTCTCTAAATAGTGAAATTCTACTGGGCCGGCCTGGTGGCGCACTGGAGAGTGCGCCGCTTGGGAGCGCGGTGGCACTCCCGCTGAGGGTTCGGATCCCATGTGGAGACCGGTTCCCGCTCACTGGCTGAGCGCAGTGCGGGCGCAACACCGAGGGTTGCGATCCCATTACCAGTCAGTAAAAAAAGACAAAAAGGAAAAAAAAAAATAGTGAAATTCTACTTAATCCTCCAAAGCCAAGCTACAAAAATCTCTTCCTTTGCCACACAAACGCCTAACCTGTCAAGCAGCATGAAATCTCTCTCTGCTTTGCCTCTAGCACTTGCTGTCTGTCCCGATGACCACATCCATTGGGTATTGTGATTATTTTTACATGTTTTGTATTCATTCAGATTTCATATAGTGTGTTCTTTCTCCCTCCATGTAGTTTCAACTAGCATAAATCAAAATTTAAAAACAGCAAAATAACAGAACATATAGCATTTAAATCAGGAAAATCTCCCATGCTCATGTGCCTGATACTTACAATATCTTCCATATTCTTCAGTGTGATTTAATTGCTGAACCTCAATGAATGCTTCCCAAACCTTCATCCACTTGATGTAATTATAAACCACTGCCACTGGAATGAGTCGAAATACTCCAAGGAAGCAAGACCCTCCCAAAGGGCAGGCGAGGCGAGGGGAGGGAGGGAAGGAGGATGGAAGGGGTATGTGTGTAGGGCTCCTGAAATGAATTTCACTATCACCAACAAATTTATTATGGTGATAGATAATGTTGGAGCCACCAAAGAGCAAATCATCGTTGAAACGTACAACATGCTAAAACACATCTAAGCAAGGACAATGAAGAAAAACAAAGCAGCAGGGTGAAAGGTTTTAAGAAATCCTTACGCAAGCCAGACAGTGAAAGAAAAATATACCCTTAGTTCCAAGAATATTTCCACATCAGCGGAGTTAGGACAGACCCATGAATTAGCTCTTGTACTCAAATGCTCAACCCCCAAACAGGGCAGTAAGTGTGAGTGAAAGCAGGTGTGCCTGGCCAAGTCTCCAGGCATGCAATGGTTGCCACTGAGCACCTCCTAAGTGCCAGACGCTAGGGGGACAGATTGACATGTATGTTGCTCCTGAAAGTCTAGTGACAAACTGGTTTTTCTTCTTTTGTTAAAAGACCTAGATTTTACCCAAAGGTCCCACTTTTAAAAAAATCTTTCAAGTCTAATAGTTTGTTTGGCTGGGACTCAGGGTTTATCATTACAGTTCAATTTCTCAGGTACATGGTGGACCCTTTTAATATGTAGATTCAGGACTTCTTTTATTTCTGAGACGTTTTCTTAGTATATTATTTTAAAAAATAAGTGTCTTCTATTGATTTTCTTTCCCTATCTTCCAATCTCTCATTTTCTGTCTCATTCTTTTCATCTCTTCATTTTGTCTTCATTCTCTTGGCTGTTATTCTTTTCCTCAAAGCCCTTTATTATATTTTTACTTAAATCTATTCTTTGAGAATCATGTAATTAACTCTTCATTTCTACAATAATTTTCTTTTCATTTGCATTCTAATTCAGGTTAACTTTGGATTTGTTCTTCTCTATTATGAATTATGAATGTCTGATTGAAATGTTCTTTAATCTTTTCAAATGCTAGTTATTAAATTTATGTCAGAGTATTGTGGTAGTTTTTCTCTCTTTCATACATTTCTTAAAAACCAGCTTTATTTCCTGATAACCAAACCAGACAAAGACATCACAAGAAAAACTACAGACCTATATCCCTTATGAATATAAATGCAGTAATACTCAAGGAAATACTAGCAAACCAACTCTAGCATCATATAAAAAAGATTTACTCACTATGATCGACTTGGATTTATCTGATTAATGCAAGGATGTCTCAACATATGAAAACTGATCATTGTAATATACCATATTAATATAATGAAGTTTTAAAACCACATGATCATATCAGTAGAGGCATAAAAAGCATTTGACAAAATCTAATACCCTTAAAAAAAAAACTTTCAAAACTAGGAATAGAAGAGAATCTTCTCAATCTAACAAAGATCATCTATGAAAAGCCCACAGCTAACATCATACTTAATGGTGAAGGACTGAAACCTTTCCTCCTAAGTTCAGGAACAAGGCAAGGATGTTTGCCCTTGCCACATCTATTTAAATTTGCACTGGAGGTTCTATGTTAGAAAAATTAGCAAGGAAAATAAATAAAAGGCATCAATTGTAAAGAAAGAAAGAACTGTGTTTACAGAAGACATGGTCTTACATATAGAAAACCCATAAAATACACGAGAAAACTATTAGAACTAGTAAAGAGGTTCGGCAAGTTTTCAAGATACACAAGATCAAAATACTAAAATCAGTTGTATTTCCATACATTAATAATGAACAGCCAAAAATTAAATTAATATAAATTTCCATATACAATAGCATCAAAATGAATACAATACTAGGAATAAATTTAACCAAAGAAGTGTAAGAGTTACATACTGAAAAGCAAAAAATACTGAAACAAATTAAGGAAGACTAAATAGAAAGGTGCCCTGTGTTCTTGGATTGGAAGACTTACTATTATTAATAATGTAACACTCCCCTTATTTTTTTTTTTTTTTGTCTTTTGTCTTTTTCCATGTCTGGCAATGGATCGCAACCCTCAGTGTTGCCCCCGTACCGGACCGGGGACCGGCAACGGGATCGCAACCCTCGGTGTTGCTCCCGTGCCTCGCTCAGC
Organism: Galeopterus variegatus; assembly: GCF_000696425.1. NCBI lineage: Eukaryota > Metazoa > Chordata > Mammalia > Dermoptera > Cynocephalidae > Galeopterus > Galeopterus variegatus. The sequence goes on along the minus strand of NW_007729818.1, from coordinate 60,236 downwards.
CAGTGAGCGGGAACCGGTCTGTATGTGGGATCCGAACCCTCGGGAGGGAGCACCGCCGCGCTTCCCAAGCGGCGCACTATCCAGTGCGCCACCGGGCCGGCCCCGTAACACTCCCCTTATTTTTTTTTTTTTTGGTCTTTTGTCTTTTTCCATGTCTGGCAATGGATCGCAACCCTCAGTGTTGCCCCCGTACCGGACCGGGGACCGGCAACGGGATCGCAACCCTCGGTGTTGCTCCCGTGCCTCGCTCAGCCAGTGAGCGGGAACCGGTCTGTATGTGGGATCCGAACCCTCGGGAGGGAGCACCGCCGCGCTTCCCAAGCGGCGCACTATCCAGTGCGCCACCGGGCCGGCCCCGTAACACTCCCCTTATTAACTTACAGATTTAATGCCATTTCTATCAACGTTCTAACTTTTTTTTGCAGAAATGAACAAGCTGATCCTTGAGTTAGTGAACATGCCAAAACAATCATGAAAAAGAACAGTGTTGGAAGACTCACACTTCTGGATTTCAAAACTTACTACAAAGCTACAGTAAATGGAGAGTGTGGCCCTGATACAAGAATAGACACGTAGATCAATGGAATAGAACTGAGAGTCCAGAATTAAACCCTTACATCTATGGTCAATTGATTTACAACAAGGACCCAAGTCCATTCAATGTGGAAAGAACAGTTTTTTAACAAATGCTGCAGGGACAACTGGACATCCACATACAAAAGAATGAATTCCTACCTCTACCTCATACCATATACAAAAACTAATTCAATATGGAACAAAGTCCTAAATGTAAGAGCTAAAACTGTAAACCTTTTAGAATAAAACACAGGTATATATCTTCATGGCCTATGATTAGACAATGGTTTCTTAGATATGAAACCAAAAGCACAAGCATCCAAAGAAAAAAATAGATAATTTGGAATTTATCAACATTTAAAACTTACGTGCACCAAAGGATACTGTTGAGAAAGTGAAAAGACAACTCACGGAGTGTGAGAAAATATTTGCAAGTCATGTATCTTATAAGGGTCTATTTTTGGAATATATAAAAAACTCTTATAGCTCAACAATAAAAAACAATACCCCAAGTAAAACCTGGCAAAGATTTGAATAGTCATTTCTCCAAAAAGATACACATATGGCCAATAAGCACATGAAAAGATGTTGAACATCATTAGTCATCATGGTAATGCAAATCAAACCCATAATGAAATACCACTTCACACCCACTGGATGACTATAAAAATAAAATAAAACAATACAACAATAAAAAGCCCCATGGAAAATAAAAAGCATCATTGAGAATGTGGAAAAACTGGAGCTCCCATGCACTGCTAATGGGAGTGCTGAGCGGTGTGGCCAATTTGGAAAGCAGTCTAGAAGTTCCTCACATGGTTAAACGTAGTTATAACATGACCCGGGAACTCAATTCCTAAGAATACACCCAGAAGAGGTATAGGAGGGTACTTCAAAAAGTTTGTGGACAGATTCATATGATCTTTTAGTTCTATTTCCCCCAAACTTTGAAGTACCCTTGTATAAATCTTTAGTAAACATGTTTTCATTTCTCTTGGCTAATTCCCTAAAAATGGGTTAAATATATGTTTAACTTTGCAAAAACCTTCCGAACATGTCTCCAAGGTAGTTACACCATTTACACCCCCTTCATCAGAGCGTGACTGTGGGTTCAGTTGCTTCATGTATTTGCCCACCCTTGCTTTGTTAGTGTCTCTAATTTAATGTATTCTCATGAGCACCTGCCATTAATTCACCGGATTTTAATTTGTGACTCCTGATGTCTGTTGACATTGAGCATTGTCTTCTGTGCTTATGATACATTTTTGAAATATCTGTTCAGATCTTTTTCCCACTTCCATGTGGGTCATTGCTTTCTTGTTCTTGAGTCATCAGAGTTCTTTAAATATCCTGTATGTAAGTCCTTCGTAAGATACTTGTACTATAAATATTTCCTCCTACCCTGTGGTTTGCCTTTTATTAACAGTATCTTTCAGAGAGCAAACTATTAAAATTTTAACAAAGTCCAATTTCTCATTTTTTTTTCTTTTATAGGTTGTGCTTTTAATGTCATATTTAAGAATCTTTACCTTTCCCTGGATTGTGAAGATTTTCTCCTATGTTCTCTCTAGAAGTTTGGTAATTTCAGCTTTTACATTTTGTTCAAATTTTTTTTTTCCCCTTTTTGTCTTTTTTCGTGACCGGCAACGGATCGCAACCCTCAGTGTCGCGCCCTTACTGGACCGGGACCAGCAACGGGATCGCAACCCTCGGTGTTGCGCCCGCACCTCGCTCAGCCAGTGAGCGGCCGCCGGTCTGTATGTGGGATCCGAACCCTCAGCGGGAGCGCCACCGCACTCCGAAGCGGCACACTGTAGCAGTGCGCCACTGGGCCGGCCCTATTTTGATCAATTTTGAGTTAGTTTTTGTGTATATGGGAAATTTTATTTTTTGAATTTTTTCCCTCTATAGATATTGTTTTTCTAGCACCATTGGGGGGGAGGGTCAAGCTTACCGACATATAACTTACATACATTGAATTCACCCTTTGGGGGTATAGTTCTATGGGTTTTCCCAAACACACACAGTTATGTAACCAGCATCCAATTCAAGATGTTGAGCAGATTAATCAATCCCCAAAAGTCCGCATGCCTTTTGTAGTAAAACTCTCCTTCATCACTGGAACCCACTGATTGTTTTTTCATCCTCATAGCTTGCTTTTTCCAGACTGTTGTAAATGGAATAAATGAACCTTTTGATAAATGTAGACTTTTGAGTCTGATTTCTTTCACTTGGCATGACGCACTTGAGATTCATCCGTGCAAGTGTATGTATCAATAATTCATGTCTTCATATTTCTGAGTAATATTCCATTGTATGAAAATACCACATTTTGTTTATCCATTCACCAGTTGAAGGGCATTTGGGTTGTTTCCAGTTTTTCGCTATGATGACTAAAGCTGCTTTTTATGGGTTGACTTGTATATCTGCAGAATTCATATGTCAAACTTCTAACTCGCAGTATCTCAATTGTAAACTTAGTTGGACATAAGATCATTGTGGATGTAATTAGTTAAGATGAGGTCACACCAGAGTAGGATGCTCTTTCATCCAATATGACTGGTGTCATCTAAGAAGAGAAGAGAGACACACATAGAGACGAAAGCATGGGAGGACAGAAAGACACGCAGGGAGGAGATAGCCATGTGACCATGGAGGCAGAGATCGACAAGCCAAGGGACACCTGGGGCTACTGAAAGCCAGAAGAGGCAAGGAAGGGTCTTTCCCCTATAGGCTTTGGAGGGAGCGTGGCCTTAATTTGAGGTTCTAGCCTCCAAAATTGTGAGAGAATAACTTTTTGTTGTTAAAGACACCCAGTTTGTGGTACTTTCTTACAGCAGCCCTAGAAAACTAATGCACGTTCACTTCAGACTGACAACAAGGAGGAGGTTGCAAGTCTGTGTAGATGAGGGGCTGAAATAAGTTAAGAACTTCCTTTTTCAGATGGTGACTGATTCTAGGAAACGGAGTTGAAGAATTTGCAGGTAGAGATTAAAACTGCCAAAAATGAGAAAAGTAGGGACTCAGGGACAAATCAGTAGCTCAGACACAAAATAATCATGCCTTTGGCTTCAGAAATGTTTAGCTGGTAGATGTGAGACACAGAGAGAAGAAAATCCACCTTCTTCTCCCAAGTCAAAATATCTGAAAAATTCAAGTAGTTCATGCATATAGTAGTTACTCAATAAATACCTATAGAATGGCTTGCTATATGGACATAAATATGAACAAATGATTTCATGTTACCACCAACTTGGTAACATTTTCAAAATTAGAAGATCTACAAGGGGTCTACAAGGGAACAGGAATTTCAAGAAGGCTAAAGGTATTCATGTATTTACTAGGATAATGCAATCTGTTCTTAAATTATTTTTATTCATAATTTTACAGCTTTTTATGCCACCTTTGCAATATATTGTTGACAGTATATGAAGGTTAGAAATTCCCAGTGAAGAAAATTTAGATCCCTTTATATAAAAGAGTACAGTCTTCAGAGTAAGATCTTTGGTTCCCAAAATATTTATTAGCATCTACTATGTGCCTAGCACATGTGCCTAGCAGTATTTGGGATTCTGGTATCGGCCCTTTAGAAATTTACAGTATGGTAGGGAAAACAGATATGCACACCTATGTGATCAATGTTCCATGTTTGGCAGTGCTGGCTGGGGAGTAGATGGTTGCTGGGAAGTACATGAAGAAGTGAGGCTGAACGGAGTCTCGATAAATGATAAATTACATAAATGCACAAATTTGGCCAGATTTATAAAATGGGGGTGGGATATAGACCATGTAAAGAGATCAGCATGGGATTAGAGAACCACATGGAGTTGCTTACGGTGTGGCCAAAAGGCCACTAGGTGATGGGCAAAGCCCTAGACGAGGATGAAGTGGTGGGCAGGTGCCAAATCACAAAGGAATTATAACGAATTTCTTTATTGTACAGAAAGCTTCTCTAATCAAATATTCATTTCACACAGATTTATTTATATTCATGACAACCGCAGAAAGCTACATTGCACTTGACCTAACTGATGTTTTTCCCCCACTAAAAAGTTTGTAACAAAATATCCATAGCCAGAAAAAAAAAATCAGGGTTGGTTTGATATCAAAATGGTTTTAATTAGTAGATGAAATCAGTCAACCAATTCACTATTTGTTGAGTTTTTACTATGTATATAGCTGAGATGCTTAGTTTTATGTGTCAACTTGACTGGGCCATAGGGTGGCCAGATATTCAGTTAAACATTATTCTGGGTGCTGTGGGTGTTTGTGGATAAGATTAGCATTTGAACTGACCAACTAAATAAAATAGATTGCCCTCCCAGTGTGGGTGGGATCATTCAATCCATTGGAGGCTTGAATAAAACAAAAAGCACTGACAGAATTTGTTCTTTCTGCCTGACTTTCTAACATAACAAATTTTACCTCCTCCACAAATGTAGTCATTACTCTGACTTCTAAAACCATTGATTAATTCTGCAAAGTGTTTGAATGTATATAAATGGAATCACATGATATGTATTTTGTGTGTGTCTGGCTTATTTCGAGCAATATTATGTTGAGTGATCTATAGTTCATTCATTTGCTATTGTATGGTATTCCATTTTATGAACCTATCAGAATTTATTTCTTTTACTGTTGATAGGCATTTGGGTTGTTTCCAGTTTGTTTGTTTTGGGTTTTTTTGTGTGTGTGTTTCGTTTTTGCTATGATGAGTAATGCATCTGTGTACATTTCTTTACAAGAATACCACACATATTGGGGGAGGTAAAAAAGACCTTTAGTCTTAATGTGATGGAATTACTCTTAACTATTGGGAAAATCCAGGAATTGGTTGCACGTTCACTTCAGACTGACAACAAGGAGGAGGTTGCAAGTCTGTGTAGATGAGGGGCTGAAATAAGTTAAGAACTTCCTTTTTCAGATGGCAACTGATTCTAGGAACTGGAGTTGAAGAATTTGCTGGTGGAGATTAAAACTGCCAAAAATGAATACCTTTAGCCTTCTTGAAATTCCTGTTCCCTTGTAGACCCCTTATAGATTTTCTAATTTTGAAAATGTTACCAAGTTGGTGGTAACATGAAATCATTTGTTCATATTTATGTCCATATAGCAAGCCATTCTATAGGTATTTATTGAGTAACTACTATATGCATGAACTACTTGAATTTTTCAGATATTTTGATTTGGGAGAAGAAGATGGATTTTCTTCAATGTGTGTCTCACGTCTACCAGCTAAACATTTCTGAAGCCGAAGGCATGATTATTTTGTGTCTGAGCTGCTGATTTGTCCGAGTTCCTACTTTTTTCATTTGGTGGACTGGGTTTTTGTGCCGTCTTTTGTTATATCAACGAGAGATTGCTGTGTAATGTAACCCGAGGTCAGGAAGGAAACAAATGTTTTTCCTTTGTGCTGAGGGGAGGGCAAGCCTGAGATATGTCTGCCTTTTTACTGCATGAGGTCAGCCAAAAGCTTTGGAATGAGGTAAATATGTGTACAATCTGCACATTTTAATTGTGTGAACCGAATGGCCATAATCTTAAATATGAATTTAGAGTTTACAGATATGGGAATGCTCAGAAATCAGAACATCACCTTTTCCTAATAGAGAAGAAAATAAAATTTATACCAAGATAAAACTTTTCCAATATGCTCAAAAAGTGTGTCAGGAAACACCTATACTTCATTTTTTCCGTGGGTTAATCTGGTGATTTGTCAAATTTCTAAAAATCTCGCTTTAATGTTGCGCAAATCCATCTTTCCCTGTAGAGACGCACAAGTGACACCTGGCGGCCAAAAGGATCAACTGCAGGCTGAAATGTCCGGCTTTTGGAAATGTTTCATTCTAGCCTTTCTATTTTCTTGCACAGTCCTGGAAAAAAATGAGGAGGAAATAGGGAGACTTGCTGGTACATATCTAGACTCAGGCTTCTTTTCTTGCCTCCCACTATTAACCAGAAAAATTTGAAAATGCAGCGAAGAATACTGCCCAAACCCTTAAAAGAGCTGCCTTATCGCTGCAGCTGAGGATAGGCTGTTTTCTCACTACACTCCTGGCCAGGCCCCTGTGCACACTGATTTAGATGGTCATTTTGTTGGTTTGTTTTAATATAATTACAAGTGTAATACATACCCTTATAATACAGACATATAACAAGCAAAAAGTAGAATGTCCTCAGCGTTCCTTCCCACTGTTCTGATTATCCAACCCTGCAAATGGTAAAACTTCGTGCACTGTTTGGATGTGTTTTTAGACAGATGTGGCTTGCTGCAGGTTTCATTATACTAAATTGGTAGAAAATTGGGAAAAAAATGTAGAAGAAAACATCATCTACCACGTTTCCTCATTTGTAGAAATGTCTCAATTAGTAAATCCAAAAATACCCCCACAAGCTTTCAAAAATATGAAATTTGTGACAATTGATACTATTGTATGAAAAAGTGCCAAATCTCAGATTCCATGCTGGCTATTAAAATGGTACAACTTGAAAAATATATGCGGCACATTTTCATCCCCACCACAATCTTTTGTGAGTTTATCCCACATTTGATGGAGCCTTTCTTGCCAGTGGTGTTAAAGTATAAAAAGTCAGAGTGAGTCGATTGCTGAGCCGAATTTTTTAACACTTCTCTGGTCCTAAAGACATACGCATCTGTGCCAGTTAGGCAGGTGTTACAGTTCTCTCCTTTTACTGCACTAATTCTACTGACTAGGTCTCGGTTTTAGGCTAGGAGGGTAACCAGAGGATGCTCTCTCAGTGATCCACTAACATGTTATTGGTCACTTATGTCTCTCAACAATTGTGAGTTTCTGTCATCGACATTCTTGTGTTCTACCCATGACATCTGTTACATCTTAAATTCAAGCCAGTCCTTTCCCCACCCTCATTCCTCTGCCCTAAAATTTGCAAAGTGCAACCTGAGTGCTCTGGCTATAGAGCTACCTGTGAGTGAGTGTCCTTTCTGGGGTTGTTGTGAAGCCACAGCTACTTCTGTGTACTCAGTCATGCAATGGACACGTCATATATGTCCTGCCAAATGCTTGGCAACAAACATGAATAACACCAAGTCCCTGGACTCAAGGAGAAAGTGAATGAAGATATAGGGGATTAAAAACCAGGGCCAAATGCAGCCACTGGCATGTGCCAGGGATATTATGTAAGCTTCAAAGGTGCTTACTTAACCCTTATGAAGGTTGGGTGGTGATGGAGTGTCATAAGAGACGATTCTAGAATAAGTCCTAGAGGTGAATGGTGTTTAACCAGGTGGAGGAGAGGAAGTGAACTCTAGATAGACGGGGCAGTGAGCAAGGGCCTGGGGCTCTTCTCTATAAACTGTAGTAGCTACTGAAGAAGACAGATATGCTTCTTCCTTTTGGGCACCAAACTATCAGCCTTCTAACAGTTCTGTCAACCTCCTAGACGATAAGGAACTCAAATACTATCAGCTTCACTGCATCTATAAGTACACATAATGCAAAGAAATGCATAAATCCACCTCTGCCCCAAGCTACGTTATTGGAGAATAAATATTAGGTTGCTTATTGATAAAAGGAATGTTAGGAATTAAATATGATGACAAGAAAAGGAAACTGGTGATTAACTTATCTTCTTTGTACAATGGTGATAATACTTTTGATTTTAGGGCAAACACAGATGGGCAAGTCATGAAGTGACCTCTAGCAGCCTAAGAGAACAGCTTGTTTGCCACGTCCACATGGGATGACTGAGTCACATGTGCAAAACCACATGTTTGAGTGGCAAGTTGAGCTGGTAAGCATTATTTCTGGGTATATCTAGGAGGGTGTTTCTGGAAGAGATGGAAGAGATTGGCATTTGAATTAGTGGACTGAGTAAGGAAAATTCACCCTCACACAACGTGGGTGGGCACCATCCAACGGACAGAACAAAAAAGCAGCAAAAAGGTAAATTCTCTCTCCCTCTCTCTCCTCTGGAGCTGAGACACCCTTCTCCTGGTTCTGAGGGTTTCAGACTCCAGCTGAGCCACACTCCTAGCTTCCCTGATTCTCCAGTTTGCAGATGGCCTGTCACGGGACTTAGCCTCCATAACCATGTGAGCCAATGCCCCTTGTATTCACCCATTTTCTGTTGCTTATAACAGAATACCTGAAACTGGGCAACTTATGAAGAAATGAAATGCATTTCTTACAGTTTTGGAGGCTGAGAAGCCCATCGTCCAGGGGGCATATCTGGTGGGACACTTCTTGGTGGCAACTCTACACAGCAACGTGGCATATCATATGACGAGAATGCCAAGAGAGCTAACCTTCTCACTTGCTCTCCTTATAAAGCCATCAGAACCAACAATCGTGACAACCCCTAAACCATCTACTCATTACTCTATGAATGGATCAATCCGTTCTCGAGGGCATAGTCCTCAATAGCAATCTCCACCTTCCACCACCTCGTTGGAGGTTAAGTTCCAACATGATCCTGGCAGGACATTCAAACCACAGCACCCCTACTAAGTCCCCTCATATGTATATGTATCTCCTAATTTAAATTGTCTTTTTGGAGAGCCCCGACTACATCAAGAGAGGAATTTGTAGGTTAATCTTGTGACTCATCCAGTGGTGGTTTCAGATGATGTAAAGACCCTTTATAACAGACCTGTTCAGGTAAGAGTCCAGTGCATCTTCAGCACAGGAATATGGTAAGGCCACGTTAACAGGTAGAATGGCTCTGCGGTATTCAGAAGAAAAACATAAAGTACTGTAGATAAGATCAGAGATTCATCAAATGTAAAGGAGCCACACAGTCTTGGAAAACCCCTCTGAACTCCTAGTAAGAAATGTTTGACTTCCTTCTGTTGTGATAATATATAGAATAATAGTTTAATGGATTACCAGTGCATTTCTATGTATCCTTTCTGTTGTGCTGTGACTCTTCCTCCCAGGGCAGTATCCCTGCTAGAAGTAATGGCTCAGCAAGATAAGGAAATAAAAAAGCCAAACTGTGGGCTTTCTAGGGAGGGTGCAGAGTGCATCGCAGGGGATCACTGGAGTCTAATGCAAGCAGGTCCGTGGGACGGTGCCCTGTGACTGTCCACCCTCTTCCACTACAGCAATCCTAGAGAAAACGGCAGGTTCAAACGGACTGAGCTATTCCCAACACCCAAAGGAAAAAGGGAGAAAAATACAATGTGTTCTATTTATGCAACCAGTAAAATAGAAAAATGAGGGAGTATATTCCCAGATATCAAAATATACCATAAAACTGAAATGAATAAGAAAAAGTGTGCTATTGACCTAGAATAGACAATTATATTAGAGAAATGGACCCCACCACACACACACACACACACCATTCATTATACAGTATCTAATCATTTCACCTCAATGAGAGAAGTTCTGGCTGTTCATCAAATGGTGTTGGTACCAACAAATTCATTTGGGAAACATAATAAAGTAAGATTCTTATGACACCCATATATGGTTTCTGGTATTAAAGTGCTAAACATAAAAAAGCAATGAAAAACTTTAAGGACAATAAATAAAATATGGTTTTAATCTTGGGGGTAAGGAAGGTCTATTTAAGCAAGACACAAAACCCAGATAATTTCGAATATGTAACAGTTCAACACTTCTGTATGATCAATGGTACCTTAACCAAAATTAAAAGACAAAACTGATTAGAATAAAATACTGGTAACATGTAAGATAAAAAAGTCTCTATCCGGAATATATAAATAGCTCCTATAAATCAGTAAGAAAAAAACGAATAATCTAATAAAAGTGTGTCAGTTCACAGAGCAAGAAACATAAATGATTAATCAATAAATAAACTTGTTCAACTTCAGTAATAATCAGGAAAATGCAAATTAAGACAAAAACGAGATGTCATTTTCTAAATCCATTAGACTGGAAAGAAATTTAAAGGACCATTAACATCCAGTGTTGGCTGAGGTTTGGGAAAATGGGCCCCTTACGTTCTGCTGGTGGGAGTGCAAACTGGTGTGTCCTGGGCAAGGGGCAAACTTTGAATTTTAAATTGAAAATGTTCATAGTCTGTGATCTAGAAATACTATTTTGAGGTATATTTCTTAAAGAAATATTCAAATATCTGCAAGGAGAAGAGTTACAAGTTTTTAATTCCATCATTATTTGTAATGCCAAAAAATAGAAAACATGTAAATGCTCATCAGTAGAGCAATGGGTAGTTAACCATGCTGTTTAGTTCGAGACAACAGAGCATTATGAAGCACTTAAAAAGAATGGGCTCTGTCTCTGCTGACATAGAAGGCTCTCCAAGAACGTTCCTAGAACGGAATGACTCAAATCTAAAAGGCCTACCAAGTACCCATCATAGACATGGAAAAGGCCCCGCCATCTGTTTTCTTTTCTTTTCTCTGTTTCTGAAAATCCTGCTGGACAGATGTCCCCACTTAGATTTGTTCTCAGTTTTTGATTTTCTTTTGTCTCCTATTTCCCATCTATTTTTTTTTAATGCTCAACATTCACAGAATTTCCTCACTTTAGCCTTTAAAACTTGTAATGAATTGTTATTTCAGTTATCATTTTTATAAATTTCAAAGGTCTCTTCTTTAATATTCTTCTGATTTGCTTATTTTTATATAGCATTCTCTTCTGCCGAGATCGAGCGCAGCTTTTTTCGCCTTCCCTGCATCTTCTGTTTCCACTAGGTTTTCTTTCCCCATTTGTAGGTTTTGGCCTTCCTTTTTCACGTCAGTGACTTTCTGCGGGTGTGTGATGACCGTTGGCCATCAATTCATATTTTAGAGAGACCCAAACAAGTAGGGCTGGGTTTGCTGAACGCTGGCTTCACAGAAGCCTCATCCGGCAGCTGGCTTTTTTCCTGAGGGACTTTCAGATGACTGTATTTTTCTCCAGAGTTCTTCAGTTTTTCCAGAAAAGAGCTTGGGAGCAGAGTGTGGGAAGGAGGTTGAAGACCCACCATCGAGTGTGTGGATTTCCCTTCTCTTTCCCTTCCTGGTCTATGCTGGGCCTGTTGTCCCTGAGACCTGGGCCTTGGAGTTCAGGTCCTCCTGAGTGTAGACCTCCTGACCCCCGTGGGGGCAGCTGCTGAACAGGCTTTGCATCCACCCTGTTTCCACCCCCTCGCCTCATCCCGTGTTCACAGACTTCAGTGCCTTCAAGTTCTGAGCCCCTCAGACCATCTTCAGAGCAAGACAGAACGACTTCAGAGAGTGACCCCCACGCAGGCCACTGACCTTAACCTCCTCTGTCCTGTCAGGTCAACCATCAACCACTACTTTCTCTTCTCTTTCTGGCTTCTAAGTATTTGTTAAAGTCTTTTGTCCCCTATGGGCTCATCTCCAGTTCTCTTTGACTCTGTGGATTAATAACATTTTTTTTTTTTTGTCTTTTTTCGTGACCGGCAACGGATCGCAACCCTCAGTGTCACGCCCGTACCGTACCGGGACCGGCAACGGGATCGCAACCCTCGGTGTTGCTCCCGCACCTTGCTCAGCCAGTGAGTGGCCGGTCTGTATGTGGGATCCGAACCCTCGGCAGGAGCGCCACCGCACTTCCCAAGCGGCGCACTGTAGCAGTGCGCCACCGGGCCGGCCCAACATTTTTGTTTTATTACCTATATTTTAGTGAATTTTTTGAGGTAGAGGAGGTAAACATATTTGGTCATTTTATTTTTGACTGGAAGCCCAAAATGAATCTCCATCGCCCTTAAGATTGGGGTTAGCTGTCCTGTGAAGAAAATCGCTCACTAGGGCTATGTCCTTGCTGTGCCACTGGATGGTGCTGCCACCCCTGCAAGATGAGACACCGGCCGGGCACAGCTCCCGAAGGGCACTGGAGAGATCCACGTTCTTCAAGACTTTTCTCTCACTTAGACAAAAACTGTGCTCTTAGATATGGCCATTGTGTTTCTTAGAAATCTTTATTTCTTATTACTTTAAGGAGAACACTTTTATGGTTCGTGTCTCTGGAGCCTGAACCGTGAATGAATACTCTCACTAATATCTGCTAGACGTGAAGTCTCAGATGAGTTACTGCACTTTTCCAAGCCTCAGTTCTCTCATCTATGATAAAATAAAATAATAAGAATATCTCATATTGTGTAAATGTTAAATACTTATTACATAGCTCATAGGGACATAGAATGGGTGCACAAAATGCTAAGAAAGACAGCATTGTTAGAATAAATGCTAGGCTTTTAAGACAATCATTTCAAAGGTCAATGTAATTTCTGGCACCTTTATTTTAAAAATGAATTATTTCTCTCTCGTTATGATTCATGAATGGTAAGAGAGATTTTTTTTAAGTGAGGGAATAACTATGTTTTTTATAAGATTTGAAAATGGTTATATGCAAAAGTGCTCTGGATTCTGAGAAGTATCCTATAGTCAATGACTCACCTGAACTTGATCTCTCGGAGGAATGGGACCAGGTCTTGTACATGCAGCAGGTCACACCATAGATACTCTGGGGGTGTTCGGCCAGTTCACACCGAGTTCCCCTTCTGTGGGTATTAGCTGAGATCCTCAGAGACTATGCTTCTAACATCTGCATTTTTACTACAAGACACTGTCCCAAGGCCTGGTTATCCAGTTCCTTCTTGAGTTTTAATAGAAACCGCAGTATCCTTGAGGTGAAAAAAAAAAAAAAAAGAAAGAAAGAAAGAAAAAAGAAACCATAGTATTCTTACAATAAGTACCATAGTCTTCTTACAATAAATTCCTTAACTTACTTACCTTAGCTTGACTTGGATTTTATTATTTATAACCAAATGCACCTTAACTAATGCAACAAAATGAGGGAATTTATAAATTATTTTAACAGCACCAGAATTTCTTTTAGGGGCGGAAGTGTTTATGCCTGAGAAAAACCTTGAAAAGTAGCTCAGGATATGTGGTACAACTTGGCAGGAGATAGCTGAACGAAAGAAAAGATCAGGGATTTGAATGTGGAAAAGGACAAAGCAGTTTGTGTGTTTGTGTGGCTGGGTTTCACATCTGGATCAGGATATGAAACCAGATCAGTTTCCACATCTGGATCTGGAAAGAGAGTATATACAGTATAGATATCTACAAGCTAAACAATTCAAGAAAAATGAAAAGTGGATCCAGAGGCTACCGAAAATCACTATCAGCCAGGCTCCTTTGCCTAAATCTGGAGAGAACTGGAGAAACTCAGAACTGTCACCACACGAATAGATTTAAACCAATTTTACTTTGATTTCAAAAGAGAGGCTACTTCTGACATTGGAGTTACACCACTAGGACACATATAAATAAATAAATTTTCTGGTTTAAAAACATCAATTGTTAACTTTATTGTCACACCTTAATTTCATTTTGTTCAATTTTTTTCTTAAATGTCTCACTTAGATGTAACTCTTTAGCAATGATCTCAGTTATCCAGCTAATTGACCAAACCAAATGTGTTAATTCTGCACATGTTTATTGAGCACCTTCTAGGCACTGAATCTGAGAGCTGAATGTTGTCTACATTTCTGGATTTTAACATCTAGCTGGAAAAATAGACTATCTGCCTCAACAACAATGATTGCAAATTGTGATAAGTGCTATAAAAGAATCAGACAGGATGTGGACAGAGAGAGGAACAGGGCTGGATGACCTATTTTAGGTAGGTGGTCAAGGAAAACGTTTTTTGATGATCACGAGGAGCAGCCAGACACGGGAGGAGTGATACAGATAAAAAGATAGGATGTGGGAAGGCTCTGAGGTGGGAAAGATCTTGACATATTTAAGAGCCAGGAAGTAGCCTTTCAGAAATGCAGTTTTTGAGACAGACAGAGAGTGGTCTGGTGAGGAGCTGGGAGGAGAAGCCCTTTGCAGACATTTTTCCATTCCAATAAGTAGCTGGATCAACCCTTCAGACGTGGTGAAAGACATACTTCCCATCTTTAAAACACTGTTTGCACCAGCCATAAGCACTTGCAGACATCACTTCACCCGTGCATTGTCCTTAACGCAGGCTCAAAGAGCTGACTTCACACAAAGTCTGACATCTATCCTTTGTTCCAAATAGGCTTAGTGACTCTGTCATGAAATGCACAAGAAGGCTGCTACCAAAGACTGTGTGCACCAATGCTACCGAAGTTACGAGGTGCAATGTGTTACAACAGGTCCTCGTTCCAGAAGCCACATGTGGAGCTGACCTCATTGTGTTTAAGTCACACTTCATAGCTCCTGAAAGTGCTAAACATGAGAATAATCACAGCAGGCCAGGGTGGCCACCATGGGTCTCTTCATTTTCTGCCAGAAAGGGAGAAAGTACTAGGAGATGAAACCGAAGTCCTTGCTGCAAAGCGGGAACGAAAGGGACCCTCTGCATACAACAATAACTCATTGACAGAAAGGATATTATGTGCTTTTGGTAGCAATTCTACAACAGTTGGCTTGCAGAAAAGCAATCAATGATACTGAAATTCTCAAGTTACTAAAAGGAAACCTTATTCTTCATGTGGGAATGTTATCACCACTTCCCCAATGCCTTACTGGAATTTTTATTATCTAATATATGGATGTGGAAAAAGGCTTTTCAAGATATGTGATCTTGGGCAAATCTTCATTCGATGGGCCCCATTTTCCCAACCATATAATGAAGGGCTCAGATTAAATGTTTTCTGCTTTCTCCTCCAGTTCTAAATTCAATGATACTATGGAAAAGCAGAGTAAAGCAGTAAATAGTCAGTTAAGACTGGATTGAGCAGAGCTTGAGACGAGTTTGGCTTACTAGTCATTTGTCACTTAATAGTCATTTGGGAAAGATTCTTCACCTTCCTAACTACATTTCCTCATCTCTAATAACACACAACTTAATTACGTCCGGTCGAAGTCATGTAAGTTGACAGCTGTGAAAACACAATAAATTGTAATTATGATGATAAAAATTAAAATTAACAATATCAACCAACATTTACCTGCTATTCTAAAGGCTGTGTGCATGTGGTCTCTTAATCTTCTGAACAATCGTATAGGAGGGCCGGCCCGTGGCTCACTCGGGAGAGTGTGGTGCTGATAACACCAAGGCCATGGGTTCGGATCCTATATAGGGATGGCCGGTTAGCTCACTTGGGAGAGCGTGGTGCTGACAACACCAAGTCAAGGGTTAAGATCCCCTTACCGGTCATCTTAAAAAAAAAAAAAAATCCTATAGGATAGTACAATTATCATCACCATCTTTCAGAGGAGGAAACTGACAGAGCAGATGAAGTAACACACACTGGCAAAGAAGCCACACCACGAGTTGGTGGCAGAGCCAGGCAATTTGACTCCAAGTCACAGCTTGGCTTTTTGATCAGTTTTAATCCTAAAAAAACTGATGGAAAGGGACGGCATAGACTTCATCCGATTGTGAATGATTAATTCTGCTCCTCTAGTGTTTTCAGTCATATACAAAATTGAAAAACCTATTTTTTTTGGTAAAAGTATCCCAGATGACTCATGTATTTACAACCCCACAGCAAAATACATGGTTCTAATTTTTTTTTCTAAAAATTATATGTTAAAAGAAAATAGGGTGACTGTCAAATACAGCTCCTAGTCAAAAAGAAATTCTGGCAGGGAAATGTAGCAAGCTTAAATATACAGTTCCAAAATCCAAGAAAGCCAAAAATCAAGAGAAAACAAAAAGAAGAACAACAGAAAATTCAAGCAAGTGTCTGTGTTGAAGTTTTTGTATGTACAGTACATCCTTAACCTCTGCAAAGCCATCCACTCTCATCCTGCACCCCAGCCTATGCCCCCCACCCCAGGCAAGCACAGAAGAAAAACATCCCTGTTGCAGTGCAACACAAGCCTCCCACACAGTTGTGCTAATGACAGGCACAATCCTATGGCAGACTTTCAAAAGCAGCAGGCAACAATTTAGTTAACTCTAAGTCAATAAATCTCCCTGAACCTTAGCAAGTAAGTAGACCATTCAGTCTCGCTAGTAATTAACAGCAAAAGATTATTCATGTTGAACAGTGATGCCTAACACTTGGCAGTACCCAATATGGAATATTTATAGTTTCTTCAGAATGACATTAAATGCATCAGAATGAATTCTGCTGGAATCCTTAATTTAGAGAGAACTCATGCAAATGATATAACACACAGGGAAACCCCAATTGATCAGTGGTCAAAGGATAAACAATTCACAAAATAATTTTACAGGCACTCTGTGAAGTTTTTCTCAAAAAAGCAACTGCATGAATATTTTATGTAGGAAAACGTTGCTCCTGGTGGGAGTGGGTCAAACTTGCATGACTTATATATGTATTATATATAACCACTTGCCACATAAATTCCCTCACTTGAATAATGTCTTACCTTAAGCAGCCCTAGGAATCTGCCTCCAAATTTCATTAATTAACCCTGCTTTGGGCCAAGAGGTGATTTTCAGCTTTGATGGAAGTATATAACCACTTGCCACATAAATTCCCTCACTTGAATAATGTCTTACCTTAAGCAGCCCTACGAATCTGCCTCCAAATTTCATTAATTAACCCTGCTTTGGGCCAAGAGGTGATTTTCAGCTTTGATGGAAGTGTTCTGATTTGAGAATTTCTGAGAGTTTTGATCAAAGAATCTAACGAGATAAACCAGATGGGCCTGAGTACCAGGCTCCCAGCTCCATCTCCTTCAAGACACACCTACTATCTCCCCTCATTAGCTACAGTGCAATTCGAATCCAGCAAAAGCACCCCCGTGCTTTGGGACTTCTCCTTGACTACCTGCAGTAATCAGGCTTTCTCCTTGCAGAATCATGAAAATAACTTCACATTTGCAAGAGTGGTAGGCTAGTGGAATGTCGTTTTTCCGGTGTTTTCACAAGACTATTCTTAGTGTCTGATCTTTTTAGGGTTTTCACAGCCTGGTCCTGCTGATCTTGCTAATCAGTATGGATTAGATTTGTCTGTGAGTGGTGGAAAACTCAAAATAAACATTTTCTTAAAGATGGAAATATGAGCCCAAGGAGGAGGTAAAAGGCCGCTAAGATGCTCCACAGTGACCTGGAGCCCTTCCGTCTTTGCTCTGCAGCATCTGGACTCAGCCCTATGTCCAGGGTGGTAAAGCCATATTCCAGGAGCAGGATGGAGGGACAGATGAGGAAGAGGAAAAGGGAACGTGCACACAATCTTTAGAAAACGTCTCTGTGATGGTTCTAAAACACATCCACGAATCCCTGGACATTCCCATCAAGAAGTGGCATACATGTCCCCTCCTCTTGACCCTGGGCAGACCTTTAGAATGTGGCATTGCACATTTGCAATTTGTATCTAAATGGAATCATATACTAAGTATTCTTTGTTTTCTGTTTAAATTCTTTCACTCAGCCTAGTTATTTTGGGATTCATCCATGTGGTTCCATGTATTAATTGTTTGTTTATTTGTTTTGCTGAGTAGTATTGTATTAAATGGATAACACCACAATTTGCTTATCCATTTACCTGGTGATGAACATTCGGTTTGTTTCCAGTTTTTGCTTATTATGTATAAAGCTGCAATGACCATTTGCATACAAGTCCTTCTATAATCATATGCATTCATTTTTTTGTAGCTAAATAAGAAGAAATAGAATAAATAGTTGGATCATGTGGTAGGTGTATATTTAACTTCTCAGAAACTGTTAACTGTTTTCCAAATAAGTTGTACTATTTTACCTTCCCACCAGCAGTGAACCGAGAGTTCCAGTTTCTCCGTATCTTCACCAACTCTTGGTATGTTCAGACTTTTAACTTTTAAACATTCTATTGTCATTTCATGTTTTCATCTGCCATTTGTGTATTTTTTTTGGTGAAGTGTCCATTCAAATCTTTTGTTCATTTTTAAAGTATGTTATTTGTTTTCTTATAATTGTGTTTTTGAGATTCTTTATATAATTTTCATTATCTTAATAGCATTCTTCAAGGAGCAGAGGTTATTTTTAATGAGGTACAATTTATCAATTTTTAATTTTGGGGTTGTATGTCTAAGAAATCTTTGCCTAACTCAAGGTCACAAAGATTTTCTCCCATGTTTTCTTCTAGGAGTTTTACAGTTTTTGTTTTACATTTACATTCCATTACCCTTATATCTATGATCCATTTTGAGTTAGTATTTGTATATATTGTGAGATATTGATCAAGGTTAGTATTTTTCACATAGATATACTATTTTTCTAACAGCATGTGTTGAAAAGTCTATCCTATCTCCACAAATTGCCTTTGCACCTTTGTGAAAAAACAAATGATCATGTGTGTATGTGTCTATTTCTAGACTCAATTCTTGTCCACCCTATGATAATAAATGTTCATTGTTTTGAGTTTCTAAATTTTGGTGTAATTTTTATGTAACAGTAAATAATATACACAGGATGAGAATTGTACAACAGTATTCTTCATTTCTCACCTTCCGGTCTTTGTGTTATTGAGCTTTCTGCATTATTATTTTTGCTTTAAACATTCAATTGTCTTTTAAAGAAATCTAAAAAAAGAAAAAAAGTCTTTTCGATTTACCCATACATCTACT
>NW_007729818.1:38155-40418 GCF_000696425.1 Galeopterus variegatus | reverse complement strand
TGGGCTCACTCGGACTTCCAGGAAATAGATATATATAGTTTTGATTAAATTTGGAAAAAAATTTGATCATTTTTTATTCAAATATCTTTTCTGCCCACTCCCCCAGCTCCTTCAGGCCTTCTAAATATACATACATTAGACTGCTTGTAGTTGTCCCCCAGCTTAGCAATGCCTTCTTCCCACATCTTTTTTCTCTGTATTTCATTTGAGTAGCTTTTATGGCAGTGTCTTCAAGTTCATTAATTTTTCTTCTGAAGTATCTAATCATCTGTTAATTCCATCAGGTATATTTTTCATCTCATATATTATGGTTTTCTTCTCTATAAATTTGAGCTATGTCTTTTTCCATTTTTCACATGATCAGACTTTCTTCTACTTTCTTAAACATTTGGAATATAATTATAGACAGTTTAAATATCTTTTTCTATTAATTCTATCATTGATGTCATTTTTGACTCACGTTTCTACTGAATTGCTTTTTCTCCTCACTATAGGTCATGTTTTCCTTGTTTCTTTCTTTCTTTCTTTTTTTGTACATAGTAATTTTTTATTGGAAGCCAGATATTATGAATTTTTATCTTTTTGTATTCCTATAAATATTCTTTACCTTTGTTCTGTGATGTAGTTAAGTTACTTGGAAATGGTTACTTTGAAGACTTGTTTTGAAGTTTGTTAGGCAGAATCAGAGTAGTCTTTAGTGTAGTGCTACTTTCTCCCACTATTGAGACAATAACCTTCTAAATATTCTACCAAGTATCTCATGAATTATGAGGTTTTCCATTCCGGCTAGTGGTAATGTAAATTATTCCCTGTTGTATATCACNAAAAACAAATGATCATGTGTGTATGTGTCTATTTCTAGACTCAATTCTTGTCCACCCTATGATAATAAATGTTCATTGTTTTGAGTTTCTAAATTTTGGTGTAATTTTTATGTAACAGTAAATAATATACACAGGATGAGAATTGTACAACAGTATTCTTCATTTCTCACCTTCAGGTCTTTGTGTTACTGAGCTTTCTGCATTATTATTTTTGCTTTAAACATTCAATTGTCTTTTAAAGAAATCTAAAAAAAGAAAAAAAGTCTTTTCGATTTACCCATACATCTACTACTTCCAGTGCTCTTTGTTCCTTTGTATAGATGATTATTTCCAGGGATATTCTTTTCCTTTTGCTTGAGAGAATTTCTTTAACATTTCTTGTAGTGTAGAATTTGCTGGGTACAGAATTCTAGGTCAGCAGGTGCTCCTCTCCCGTTTCAGTACTTTAAAGATGTTGCTGCTCTTTCTTTTGACTTGCATTGCTCCAAAAATGAAATCTGTTTTAATTCTTACTTTTGTTCCCCTGTATGTAATGTGTCTTTTTTTCTCTGTTGTAAAAATTTTCTTATTAGCATTAGTTCAAAGCACTTTGATTATGAAGTGGTTTAGTATATTTTTTTCATGTTTCTTGACTTTGGGCTCACTCGGACTTCCAGGAAATAGATATATATAGTTTTGATTAAATTTGGAAAAAAANGGACAAGACTTGTGGTATTTGCCCTCCAGCCTCACACATTGGAATCTGGGTCACAGGCACCCGCCTAAGTCTCTGTACGACCAGTCATGTGGTCCTGCCCTGACTTGTCCCCCTCTCCAGCCCCCATCAAAGGAGCGGCATACAATTTAATAAGTTACTTTGGAAATTACAAATGAGATGTTCATTCACCTTTAAGTGATTTTATTAGGTCTACCATTTTTAACTCAGGAGAGAAAATTACAAATGCAAATAAGATGTATAATTTAATACACATATGATAATGTCTACAAATATACACATTAATATAATTCAGTATAAATTACATAATAATTATATAAATTAAATATAAAACAAATTAATATAAGAATACACATCAGTCTGAAGTATTAAATACCAAAAACTCAGTTTATCAGAGAATAGAAATGTGCTTTATGTCTACTGTTTCCTTTTTTTTTTTTTTTTGCTTTTTGTCTTTTTTCGTGTCCGGCAACCGATCGCAACCCTCAGTGTCGCGCCCGTACCGGACTGGGACCGGTAACGGGATCATAACCCTCGGTGCTGCGCCCGCACCTCGCTCAGCCAGTGAGCGGGAACCGGNGAATTATGAGGTTTTCCATTCCGGCTAGTGGTAATGTAAATTATTCCCTGTTGTATATCACATGTTCTGAGGATTATTACTCATAATCCTTTCAGGTGGTTCTTCCAGGCCTCAGATAATTTCTTCACATACAGCTAGTGATCA
>NW_007729818.1:8329-37374 GCF_000696425.1 Galeopterus variegatus | reverse complement strand
GACACTGAGGGTTGCAATCCGTTGCCGGACACGGAAAAAGACAAAAAAAAAAAAAAAAAAGAAGTGTGTCATGATTCATTTAACCTGTCCTCTGCTGTGGAAAGATAGTATCGTGGTCTAGGGTTTCATGAGTACAAACGACACTGCACTGAACCTCCTTACCTACAAATCTCTGGGTATTTGTTTAAGCATATCTGTATGACAGACTAGCAGTAGAATTGTGTGTGCGTGCATGCATGTGTGTGTGTGCACGGGTTTGTGTGTGTGCGGCGGTGGTGGGGATATTATGTTTAAATTATTTTGATGATTACTTCTAACTTGTATCCACTTTCACCAACACCAAGAGTGTGAGTTCTCTGTCTGCTTTAAAGGGCTCCAGGATGCAGGCACTGGTGCTCTGATACCTCCGGAATAGGTCCAACCTCCTCCCGTTTTCCTTGTCCATTGCTCCTTAACCTTAGCATTACCTGCCTCCCTATCTTTCCAACCCTGCACCTCAGCTCCAATCACTGCTCTGCCTTTTTGACTCAGATCAAGTGCAAACCTCAGCTCCTGTGTTTCTCCTGGTCTCCTTCATGGGCAATTTGGCTTCGTTCTTTTCCAATTCCTCCCTCAGCTTCCCTTTCAGGACAAGACTTGTGGTATTTGCCCTCCAGCCTCACACATTGGAATCTGGGTCACAGGCACCGCCTAAGTCTCTGTACGACCAGTCATGTGGTCCTGCCCTGACTTGTCCCCCTCTCCAGCCCCCATCAAAGGAGTGGCATACCATTTAATAAGTTACTTTGGAAATTACAAATGAGATGTTCATTCACCTTTAAGTGATTTTATTAGGTCTACCATTTTTAACTCAGGAGAGAAAATTACAAATGCAAATAAGATGTATAATTAAATACACATATGATAATGTCTACAAATATACACATTAATATAAT
This sequence comes from Galeopterus variegatus, assembly GCF_000696425.1. Taxonomy (NCBI): domain Eukaryota; kingdom Metazoa; phylum Chordata; class Mammalia; order Dermoptera; family Cynocephalidae; genus Galeopterus; species Galeopterus variegatus. Next base: position 36,439 of record NW_007729818.1, on the reverse strand, counting down.
TCAGTATAAATCACATAATAATTATATAAATTAAATATAAAACAAATTAATATAAGAATACACATCAGTCTGAAGTATTAAATACCAAAAACTCAGTTTATCNACAAACACTAATAACTATAGACTATTACCTACATTAAAAACATCGTGTTCTAGAAGTATGCTTCAAATTGTTTTTCTGGAACTCAGGGCACTGTACTCCATAGAAACAATGTTTTAACAGTTTACAGGCTGGTTTTTGAGCCCAGTGGTCCCTTTATCTACCATGTAGCCAAAATGCAAGATATTGACAAAGAAAAATGGTAAGAAAAATACCATTGTATTACCAGGAAATTAAAAAATTAAGATTAAAGAAACCATTGAGTAAGTCATTTTTTTAAAAATGTAAAACTTGGTGGCTTATTTATAGTCATATAATTCCTTGTGCAAATACATGGATTGTCTCATCACAGTAGCTGTCCTTTCACTCTTCACCAATGATTTAAGGCTTTTTTTGTTTTCTTACCTCAGACCTAGAATGAGGAAAGAAAGGGGCATGAAGGGATACTTTCTTGCCCTGACAGGATGGAATAAAAACAAGTAGAAAGAAGAATTAGAGAAGGGAACATCTCAAAGAGAATCCACAGAGTGGAGACAGTAAAACTAAAGAGGATGTGATCTGAAGGGATGAGGAAGACAGAAGAGTGTGACCGAACCAGTCCCCATGGACAGTGTCAGAGGCCGAGGATCATGGCGGTCGGTCTCCTGGACCTGGTGGGGGAAGCGAGGAGCTGCCAGAGCCGGACTGTCAGGCAGGAATCTCAGATCCTTCTGCCTCTTCCCGTGCAGGTTGTGAGTCAGGTAGTTGACAGAAGATCCTGGCTGCTTTATGCAAGTCGACATACTCTGTTCTTCACATGTGAGCCTCACAGGCATGCTTTATTCTCAGGCACAAGCTCAAGCTCGGCTCCACTGACCCTCCATGCTCTGCCGACCCACCACGAGCTGCCCCCCTTTCATGCTCTGCTGACCAGTGGTTCAGAGGAGTTACCTTTTTATTCTCAGTACACAATAGTGGCCACAAGCCAAGCATTGCATAATTACAACAATCATGCTGAACCAGTAAATGGGCACACATGCCCAGTTACACTACTCATATTAAAACTTGTTTCTAATGAATGTGCTGAATCTTGCCCATTTGCAACAGATGTGAGGCGAGTGATCCTGACTAAACTTTTTCTACTTTCCTTATAGGGACCCTAGTTGGGTATTTGAAAGTCTCATGCTTACAACCTAAGGAGAGGAAACCTAATATTTTACAAATACTTAGTTTTAAAAAACTCTATCAATCAAACAGAAAAATTGTATGCAACTTTATGTGTTTTTAAAGACAAAAAAAATCAGCAAAGGGAGAAATTTTCAAAAAGAAAGCACTTAATGAATCCTAGGTAAATATTTGTACAAATTTTAGAAGCCCTGCCCTTACCTTTAGGTTTAAAATGCATTGGTATTAATAGGCGCTATCTGAAATAGGGTTCAATTTGAAAGCTATGGGTTGAGTGTACCCTGAAGGGCACTGCTGGAAATCATTTTAGAAAATATTTCTTTTTGTATCTACCAAACTGAGGACAGGGGTTACAAACGTGTTCAAGACAGAGTTCCTTCCCTCAAGGACTTTCTGATACATGTGAGTACACAGACACATAAACTCATATGTCCCATAAAATGTGATAAATGACATTTCAAAAAGGTAATGCACACACTGCTATGGAGCATGGAGGGAGGACAGAACAACTGACAAGGCAGAAGATTCTAGAAAACCTCCAAGATGACTGAACCTTTGACATGATCCAGAGGGACCAACTCATAGCAAATCTCTTAGGGCCATTATGCTTGCAGTTGCTGTCTCTTTCATTTTCTTTGGTTCCTTTGCCCAATGTCTGTTTCAGCTACCTTAGCCTCAGCAGGTGGCAGGGGAAGGGGAGAGAAGCACTTCCATCAATGGGGCCACTTTGCACCACAGGGTACTGCATCTGCTGATGCAGATAGAAGGACCTCAGTAAAAATAGCTTAAGACGCTAAAAATATCAAGCCAGATAAAACCACCCAAAAGCGATTTAGTGTTCATACTCGTCTCAGTAGAAACTGGAACCAAGTACAACATATGGAATCCACAGTCTCCATTGTGGATACCAGTGCCTTCCTTGCACAAAATAGCTACTCAGTAATCATTTGCTGCTTGGAATTAATGTTGTCAGAGAGGTTAATCACACAAAATCACTATTAAGAGATTATTAGCCCAAGAGACCATAAAGTAAACCCATTGATTCATATTTAATGCCTAAGCATCTACACTTGAAGTTAATGAAATTGAATTTAAATGAATGAAATTGACATTAATGAAGCTATGTCCTTTGGGAAGGTTAACCCAACACAAGCTACAATTTGTGGGGTAAATGGCAAAGATAACAAAAACAGCTCTACTATTTATATTAAAGCAAGAAGAGGGGCAAGAAGGGAACAGGCGCCCTTCCAGCAGCTATTCCTCTTTCACACATCCAGGAAGTGTTAATTTGGCACCTACCATATCCTGGGTTTTGCTTTGCCTTGGGCAAAGTCCCTGAACTGGAGCTCCTCTCAGCCTACCTCTGAGTTAATTTGAATTTTATAGACACAGTGCACCCAAAGTAAAATATAAAAATAAAATGGATATGAATAGAGCTGCCATTGCATTCAGTTTGTTTTAATTAAAGTGCATTTATTGATCTCATGGATGGCTTTTTTAACAAGTGGAAGTAATGATTTAGACTTAAAAATAGTTCACTAATAAAATAATATTTTATCAATTTCATACATTGGTGTTCCATTGCTAAATAGTTTGAAAGCCACTGATCTATGCTAACCACGTAGGAATCCCCTTCCAACAGCCTAACTCAATGGTCATCTATCTCATCTCTCTGGTGACATCGCAACCCCACCATTTTCAGAAGTCCTACTGGAAATTTTTCTTTTTCCATTTCTTACTTCACATTTGGATTATTGCTGTCCTGCCACTCATTTTGATTTCCATGGAATCTCAAAGAGACATCTGTTTATATATTTTTTGGCTCACACACCTGTTATTACAGAACTTCATCCACTTTTATAATCTGGTTAGGCTCTGCAAAACAAACAACCTCAAAACTTAGTGGCTGGAAACAAAAGCAATTTATTATATCTCATGATTCTGTGGGTTGACTGGGTAGTTTAACTGATAATCTTGCCTGGGATCACTTGAGTGACTGTGTTCATCGGGCTGATGAGCTGGGGATATAGCTGGGGTGCCCAGGTTCTCCTCCAGGTAATCTGCCGATATTGCTAGCTCGGACTTCTTCACAATATATTGATCTCATGGTAGTTGGACTTGCTGGGCAGCTGAGTTCCAAGAGAGTTAAGCAGAAGCTGCCAATCTCTCAAGTCCTGGGCTCAGAAGCCCCAGAATGTCACTTCTGTTACATTCTGTTAGGGAGAGAAATTAAAGCAAGTAAAGCAATTTAAAAGGCCAGATCAGATTTGCTGGGAGGGGAAATAGACTTCATTTCTTAATGGGAGAAGTGGCATGTGCAAGCAGTAATGAAGGCAAGTGTAGTGACTGTATTCGACACACCCAACCACATCCCAAGAAGGTGTTAATAAGCCATTTTCTCCCACAGACGTTCTAATGGCTTGTCCATTCATCCATTGATGATGGGCATTTAGGTTGATTCCATCGCTTGGCTGCTGTGAATAGCATCGTAATGAACATGGGAGTGCTGGTGTCTTTTTGATATATTAATTTCACTTCCTCTGGGCATCAATCCTGTAGTGGGATTGCTGGGTCATAGGTGATTCTATTTTTAGTTTTTTGAGGAAACTCCATACTGTTTTCCACAATGGCTGTATTAATTTATGTTCTTCCAACAGTGTAGGAGAGTTCCCTTTTCTCTGCATCCTTGCTAGCATTTGTTATTTTCTGTCTTTTTGATAATAGCCATTCTAACTGGAGCAAGGTGATATCTCATTGTGGTTTTAATTTGCATTTCCCTGATAAGTAGTGATGTTGAGTATTTTTTTCATGTGCCTGTTGGCCATTTGTATGTCTTCTTTTGAGAAATGTCTGTTCAGGTCCTCTGCCCACTTTTTAATTGGGTTTATATATATGTTTTGCTGTTGAGTTATTTGACTTCCTCATATATTCTGGATACTATCCTTTGTCTGACATGTAGTTTGCAAACACTTTCTCTCATTCTGTAGGTAGTATCTTCACTGTTGATTGGGCCCTTTGCTGTGCAGAAGCTTTTTAGTTTTGTGTAGTCCCATTTGTGTATTTTTGCTTTAGTTTCCTATGCCTTTGTAGTCTTGTCCAAAAAAGCACTGCCCACTCCCATATTGTGTAGCATGTCCCTTATGTTTTCTTTTAGTAATTTCATAGTTTTGGGCTTTAAATCTAGGTTTTTAATCCATTTTGAGTTGATTTTTATGTATGGTGAGATAAAGGGGTTTAGTTTCAATCTTCTACATGTGGATATCCAGCTTTTCCAGCACCATGTATTGAAGAAGCTGTCCTTTACCCAATGCATATTTTTGGCAGGTTTATCTAAAATCAGTTGGCTGCAAATGCATAGATATAACTCTGGGCTCTCTATTCTGTTCTATTGGTCAATTTGTCTGTTTTTATGCCAATACCATGCTGTTTGGGTTACTATAGCTTTATAGTATATTTTGAAATCAGGTAGGGTGATGCCTCCAGATCTAAAGAGTGCTTTGGCTATATGGGGTCTTTTGTAGTTCTGTACAAACTTTAAGATCATTTTTTTTTCTATTTCTGTGAGGAATATCATTGGTATTTTTATAAGGTTTGCATTGAATCTGTAGATCGCTATGGGTAATACAGACATTTTGATGAAATCAATTTTTCTAATGGTTTTATTGTTTTTGCATTTATTGAAGACAGTGGAGTAAATGATGCTCATAAAATATCTCAATACTACATGTAAACATAGCAAATACATACTACTCTAATGAATGACTAATGCCTCAGGCAAAACTTTTTTCTTAGCCATCAAAGTTAATTTGTTATTAGTTTAAAATAATCTGTTATAACTATAACATTTTTTTGTAAGCCTCATGGTAACCATAGCACAAAGAAATACTAAAAATAAATAATGAGAAATAGAAATATAACATTAGAGAAAACCACTTAATCACAAAGTAAGGTAGTAAGATCACAAGGAAAAAAGGATCTACAAAACAACTAGAAAAAAAGCAACAAAATGGCAATAAGAAGTCCCCATATATCAGTAATAACTCTAAATGTAAATGGATTAAATATCCTAATTAAAAGACACAGAGTGGCTGAATGGATTTTAAGACAAGAACTAACAATATGCTGCCTATAAGAACCTCACTTCACCTATCAGGACACACATTTACTGAAAGTGAAGAGATGGAAAAAGATATTTCATGCAAATGGAAATCAAAAAGGAGCAGTGTAGCTATATTTATATCAGAAAAAATAGACTTCAAGCTAAGGAAAGCAAAAAAAGATAAAGAAAGTCATTACATAATGATAAAGGGATTGGTTCAACAAGAGGTTATAACAATTCTTAATATATACACATCCAACATTGGAGCACCCAGACATATAAAGCAAATACTAGTAGATTTAATGGGAGAAATAGGCTTCAACATGACAATAGTTGGGAACTTTAAGACCCCACTTTCAGAGACTTCTGGAAAGATGATGGAGTAGAGGTCCCCAGGGCATGTACCTCTTGCCCTACCACCACTTCCTAAGTCACTGGAGCTATTGGTCCCAGAAATGTCACCTATCACAGAGCAGCTCTGTGCAGAGCAGCAGTTCTGTGGGCAGCCTGTCACTGCAACTACAGACACCACAAACAGAACTGAGAGAGCTGCAGCCACTGGTAACCTTACTGCTATTGCAAACACTGTAGATATGACAGAGACTGTGGCAGCTGCTTGTGCTGCTGCCACCCCCACAAGGCATCCCTACTGTTGCTGAGGACACTGCAGATGTGAGGGAGGCAGTAGTGCTGCTGACACTCTCACAAGGTAAAGCTGCTGCTGCCAAGGACACTTCAGATACCAGGGAGGCAGTTGCAACCACTAACACCACTGATGCCACTGAGAAGTAACCCCACTACCACTGTAGACACTGTATCAGGGCTGATGCTGAGGACACTGTAGCCAAGCAGGTGGCTGCACAACCAGCACTGTTGCAGTCACTGCCACCACCAATGCTGCCAGGTAACCACCATCATTATGCAAGCAGCCCACCACCACTGGAGCTACCGTTGCCACATGGGCAGCCTGCCAAAGCCACTGCCACCACAAGGGTGGCCTGCTACCACAGCAAAAGCTACAGCAGCCTTTGCCACTGGGCAGACTGACCACTGACCACTCAACTGCATTGACACAAGGAGGGTCACCAGCAGAGTCAGGGAAGGAGAGTAATAGAAGAAGCAACTGCTGTACCAGATGACCAGACATCAATGTAGGGATATAGAAATATGAGAAAACAAGAAAATATGAGTCCATCAAAGGAATACAATAACTCTCAAGTACCAGACTCCATAGAGCAAGAAACCCTTGAAATGACGGAAAAGGAATTCTGAGTAAAAACCTTAAGGAAACTCAATGAAATACAGAAGATGCAGTTAGATGACACAATGAACTGAGCAAAACCATCCAGGATATGAAGGAGGAAATTTACAAAGTGATTAATACTTCAAAAAAGAATGCAGCAGAACTCATGGAACTGAAGGAGTCATTCAATGAACTAAAAAACACAACTGAGAGTTTAAGCAGCAGGTGAGAGCAAGCAGAAGAAAGAATTCTGATCTTGAAGACAGTCTCTTTGAAATAACTCAGGAAGACACACACACAAAATGAGACAGAAAGAAAGAAAAAAGAAAAAGAAAATCTAAGACAGATAACAGACAATCTTAAGTGCACAAATATCTGAATCATGGGTGTTTCCTGAAGGAGAGGAGAAAGAAAAGGCATTGAGAACATATCCAATGAAATAATAGTGGAAAACTTCCCAGGTATAGAGAGAGCCATGGACCTTCAGATTCAGAAGGCTCAAAGATCCGACACTACCCTGCCCCATCCACACAGAAGGCCAATTCCAGTAATGTTGCAGGATACAAAATCAACACCCAAAAGTCAGTAGGATTTATATTCTGCAATAATGAACTAACAGAAAGAGAAATCAAGATAATAAGCCCATTCACAATAGTGACCAAAAAAATAAAATAGCTAGGAATAAATTTAACCAAGGAGGTAAAAGATCTCGACAATGAGAACTACAAATCAGTATCGAAAGAAATTAAAGAGAACACAAAAAGATGGAAAGACGTTCCATGCTCTTGGATTGGAAGAATTAACACTGTAAAAATGTCCACACTACTCAAAGTGATCTACAGATTCAATGCACTCCCCATCAAAATGCCAATGACATTCTTCAGAGAAATAGAAAAAACAACCCTAACATTCATATGAAACAACAAAAGACCCTGAGTAGCCAAAACAATCCTGAGCCAAATAAATAAATAAATAAATAAATAAATAAAGCCAGAAGCATAATACTACCTTACATCAAATTATATTACAAAGCTGTAGCAACCAAAACGGCATGGCACTGGCATAAAAACAAACACTCACAACAATGGACTAGAACACAGAACCTAGAAATCAACCCACATACTTACAGTCAACTGATGGCAAAGGCAACAAGAGCCTATTTTGGGGAAGAGACCTGCCTCTTCAACAAACGGTGCTGGGAAAAGTGCACATCCTTATGTAGAAGAACGAAACTAGAACTGTACCTCTTGCCATATACCAAAATCAACTCAAAATGGATTAAAGACTTAAATATAAGATCAGAAACTATGAAACTCCTAAAAGAAAACATAGGGGAGACACTTCAAGAAGTAGGACTGACTGGGTAAAGACTTTATGAATAAGATCCCAAAAGAGCAGGCAACAAAAGGAAAAAGAATAAATGGGATTAGATCAAACTAAAAAGCTTCTGCACAGCAAAAGAAACAATTCATAGAGTGAAAAGACAACCTACAAAATGGGAGAAAATATCTGCAAACTATGCACTGACAAAGGATTAATATCCAGAATATATAAGGAACTCAAACAACTTCACAGCAAAAAAAACCCCCAAATAATCCACTTAAAAACTGGGCAAAGGTTGGGGCAGGGGGGAGAAGACATGCCAATCACAACCAACAATTCCTTGAACTTGTTAAGACAAGTGAGCAGATATGATGTAGTTGGGGGGGAGGGGAGAGAGAGGGTGGGGAAAGAGGAACGGGTAAAGGGACATGAAAATCGATTACAATATATATTGAGAAGTTAAAAAAAACTGGGCAAAGGAGCTGAAAAGGCATTTCTCAAAGTAAGATATATAAACAGCCAACAGACACATGAAAAAATGCTCAGCATCACTCAGCATTCAGGAAATGCAAATCAAAACCACTTTGAGATATCATCTCATTCCAGTCAGGCTGCCTAATATCCAAAAGACTGAGAATAATAAATGCTGGTGAGGATCTAGAGAAAAAGGAACCCTCCTATACTGTTGGTGGGACTATAAAATAGTGCAGCTATTATGAAAAATGGTATGGAGGTTCCTCAAACAACTACAGATAGAAGTACCATAAGATCCAGCAATTCCACTGCTGGGTATATACCCAAAGAAATGGAAATCATCATATTGAAGGGTTACGTGCATTCCCATGTTTATGGCAGCTCTATTTACAATAGCCAAGATATGGAACCAACCGTAATGTCTACCACTGGATGACTGGATAAGGAAAATGTGGTATACTACTGGATAAGGAAAATGTGGTATACTACTGGATAAGGAAAATGTGGTATACAGTGGAATACTACTCAGCCATAAAGAAAGAATGAAATTCTACCATTTGCAGCAACATGAAGGAACTTAGAGAAAATTGTGTTAAGTGAAATAAGCCAAGCACAGAAAGAGAAATACTGCATGTCCTCACTCATAAGTGGGAGCTAAAAACATAAACAAATAAATTTTAAAAAAGAAAGAAGAAAGATACAACAATCACAATTATATGTTGAACTTTTAAAAGGAGAGAACAGAACTGAGGTTATGAGAGGTGGGAAAAGAAGAAGGAGGTCAGGGAGGAATTGGTAAAGGGCCATGAAAAATGATTACATTGTATAATGTTGAATATACTAATTATCCTTATTTGAGCATCACATATTGCACACAGGTAATGATATTCAAGTCTGTACACTACAGATATGTACAATCAACTGTTTGAATAAAAAAAAGAAAACCCCACTATCAGCAAGGAACAGATCATCCAGACAGAAAATTAATCAAGAAACATCACAGCTAATCTCCACTTTAGAACAAGTAAACCTAACAGACATTTAGAGAACATTTTATCTAACAGCTGCAGAATACACATTTGTCTCAGCAGCACATAAAACATTCTCTGGAGTAGACCACATGTTAGGCCATAAAACAAGTTTCAACACATTTTAAAAAACTGGTATCATACAAACTATCTTGTCCAACCACAATGGAATAAAACTAGAAATCAATAACAGAAGGGACACGGGAAATTGTACAAAAACATGGAAGTTAAACAACATGATCCTAAACAATGAATGGGTCAAAGAAGAAATGAAAAAGGAAACTAAAAAATTCCTGGAGACAAATGAAAACACAACATACCAGAACCTATGGTATTCAGCAAAAACAGGTCTAAGAGGGACATTTATGGCAATAAAAACCAACATCAGAAAAGTAGAAAGACTTCGAATGAACAAGCTAAAGTTACACCTCAAGGAACTAGACAAATGAGAAAAAATCAAATCCAAAATTAGTATAAGGAGAGAAATAACAAAGATCAGAGGAGAAATAAACGAATTAGAGATTTAAAAATATTACAAAAGATTGATGAAACAAAGAGTTGGTTTTTCAAAAAGATAAACAAAATTGATAAACCTTTAGCTAGACTAATAAAGAAAAAAGAGAGAAGACTCAAATAAATAAAATTAGAAATGAAAAAGGAGAGATTACAACTGATACCACAGAAAAACAAAGGATCACAAGAGACTCTTACAGAGAACCATATGCTAACTGGAAAACCTAGAAGAAATGAATAAATTCCTGGACATATACAATTTACCAAGGTTGAATCATAAGGATTAGAAAATCTAAACAGTCCAATAACAAGAAATAAGATTAGAGCAGTAATAAAATTCTCCCAGCAAAGAAAACTTCAAGATCAGGTGGCTTCACTGCAGATTCTATTAAACATTCAAGATGAATTTATACCTATTCTTCTCAAACTCTTCCAAAAAATTGAAGAGGAGGGAATACTTCCAAACTCACTCTATGAGACCAACATTACCTTCATACCAAAACTGGAAAAGGACACAACAAAAAAAGAAAACTACCGACCAATATCCCAAATGAACATAGATGAGAAAATCCTTAACAAAATATCAGCAAACAGAATCCAACAACATGTTAACAAGGTCATTCACCATGAAGAAGTGGGAATCATCCCAGGGATGCAAGGGTGGAAAGCATATGCAAAACAATAAATGTGATACATTACATCATTAGAATGAAGAAAAGCTGTATGATCATTTCAATAGAAACAGAAAAAGCACTTGATAAAATCCAACATACTTTCATGATAAAACGCTGAACAAATTAGGTATAGGAGGAATGTACCTCAACACAATAAAGGTCATATACAACAAACCCACAGCTAATATCATACTGAATGGACAAAAATAGAAGGCTTTTCCTCTAAGATCAGGAGCAAGACAAGGATGCCCACTTTCCCCACTCTTATTCAACATAGTATTGGAAGTTCTATCCAGTGCAATAAGTCAATAGAGGGACTCTGAATTAGAAAGGAGGAATCAAATTTTCCTTACTTGCACATGACCTGATCATATGCACAGAAAACTCTGAAGACTCCACAAAAAAATTCACTAGAACAAACAAATGAATTCAGTAAAGTGGCAAGATACAAAATCAACACACAAATATCAGTATTACTGCTATACACAAATAATGAAATATCAGAAGAAATCATGAAAGTAATCCCATTCACAATAGCCACCAAAAAATGAAATACTTAGGAGTAAATTTAACCAAAGAAGCAAAAGCCCTCTAAAGTGAAAACTATAAAACACTGGTGAAAGAAATTGAAGAGAACACAAATAAAGGGAAAGATATCTCCTGTTCATAGATTGGAAGAATTAATGTCAACTAAATGTCCATATTACCCAAAACAATCTACAGATTGTAACAATCCTTAACACCAATGACATTCTTTGCAGAAATAGAAAAACATCTTTAAAATTTGTATGGAACCACAGAAGATCCTGTATAGTCAAAGCAATCTTGAACAAAAAGAACAAAGTTGGAGGAATCATACTATCTAATTTCAAAATATACTATAAAGCTATAGTAAACAAAACAGCATGATACTGGCATAAAAACAGACACAAAGACCTATGGAACAGAACTCAAACAACTCAACAGCAAAAAGCACAACCCATTTAAAAAATGGGCAAACGACCTGAAAAGAAGACATAGAAATAGCTAACAGACACATGAAAAAATGCTCAACATCACTACTCATCAGGGAAATGCAAATGAAAACCACAGTAACATATCATTTCTAATCAGAATGGCTATTATCAAAAAGACAGAAAATAGCAAATGCTGCTGAGGATGTGGAGAAAAAGGAACCCTTCTACATTGTTGGGGGGAATGTAAATTGGTACAGCCATTGTAAAAAAGTCTGGATGTTCCTCAGAGAACTAAAAATTGAACTACCTTATGACCCAGCAATTCCACTACTGGACATATATCCACAGGAAATGAAATCAACATACTGAAGAGACGTCTACACTTCCGTGTTCATTGCAACACTATCCACAATAGCCAAAAGATAGAATCAACCTAAATGTCCATCAACAGTTGAATGGATATAAAAAACTGTGGTATATATACACAATATATATTGTGGTAACTGTGATATGATGGTAACCGTGGTATACATACACAATAGAATACTATTCAGCTGTAAAAAAGTATGAAATACCATCATTTGCAGCAACATGAACGGAACTGGAGACCATCATGTTAAGTGAAGCTAGCCAGGCACAGAAATACAAATACTACTTGATGTCATCCATATGTGGAAGCTAAACAAAAAAAGGAAAAATAAAGTGGTTCTCATAGAAGTAAAGAGTAGAATAATGGTTACCAGAGGGGCCAGGACAGGAGGTGGGGCACAGGGGAGGGGAGGAGAAATGGTGGATTGATGGATACAAAGCTACACTATTTATTCTAAGTGAATCAGAGTATAGTATATGCATGTATTGAAACAACACACACTGTACCCCAGAAATATGTACAAATCAACACTGAAATAGAACACACACACACACACACACATAAGAAAACAAAGAAATAAAAACAAGATTCCAGAATAAGTGGAAGAAATCTTCCTGAAATGCTTTGCTAGTGTCACTCTCCTACACAAAAGTCTACATTTTGTCTTTCCCACAGCCCCTCTCCTCATGCCTGAGCACCGTTGTGCAAAGGGCCATTGGTGAAGGTGGGTAGCCACACTCAGGAGCCACCAGTTGTTCAGTAAGGCTGGGAAGAGAGTGGGCAATGGAATCACCGAGATAACTGGATAAGACCTCCAAAGGGGCTTGCATCCAAGTGAAGTGTAGGCACTTGTGTGAGATCAACGTGAAGATGTCTGGGAGGCGGTTGTTTCTGAGGGTGGGGGGTTGTGGAGAGAGATCTTGGCAGGACATGCACATTTTGGAGTCATGAACATTGGGATGGTAACTGACACCACAGGGTCTCACTGGAAAGCTAGCTAAAGAGAGAAAAACGAGGACTCAGGACAGAACCCTAAATGGCTCTGACTTTCACGGGAGGAGAGCATGTGAGAAGCCCACGACAGAAACTTGAGTAAGGGAGATCGTGCAGGGAGGAAAGCAGCATTCATTCATTCATTCATCCAGCAAAAATGTACAAAGTGCTCTTTTAGGCCCTGGGAATCCAAGAGGGATAAGAAAAACATTCCTGCTTCCCTCAAGGTTGAAGACAAGCATTAAACATATAATTTGCCATTTACTTGATTCTTATTTGGATAAGTGCTTTTAAAGAGGCACAGAGCCTGCAGGAGATGGCACAGCAAGGCAACTGGACACAGCCTAGGGGACTTGCGGAGGTCTTCCCGAATAAGTGGGATTTGATCTGACAGCTGAAAGATGAGAGAAGTTCACTAGGCGAAGGGGGAGGGAGGTCACATCAGGCAGACAAAACTGTATGTGGAAAGAAGAATGAAGCATTCAAAGGACTGACCAGCGGGGGTGAAGGCAGAAAGTGGGCAGGAGAGTGACTTGAGAAAAGACCAGTGGGTTAGGTGGGACATCGTCTCTTCTTCCTATGGGCAATGGGATATCTCTAAGCAGGAGAACAACGTGGTCCTATTCCAATTTTAGAAGGTCAGTGTAACTGTGGTGTTTCTTCTCTACAGAAACCATGTCATCGTGCCCTTGGATGGGCACTTCATAATACGCAGCACAGCCCCGTGAGCCTTCTGCTGCATAGATGCTCTTAGTGATGAAGGAAGGAGGAAACAACAGGCTCTACCCCGGCCTTCCACGCACATTCTTGCAGCTGCCCTTTGCTTCTAACAACGCTGAGGCTCCTTAGCTATTTTCTTTCTTCTGCTGCTGCCAATGTTGGTGGAAGTGAATTCCATCTGCGGCCATATCCTTAGTAACATGCACTCTTCATTAAAGTCGTTTCTTTCTGGTTATTTTCTGCATAGAAATAAAGCATAGTCCATGATCAATTTTCTTTCCTTTATTCAATAATTATTTACTGAGCATGTATTAGGTTCTAGACATCACACTTGGCTTTAGAAGGAGTTGAAATCACCCACAAAATTCACTTCAGTATAAAGCAGTAATTGTATTTTATAAAGTCTGCATGAAGTACATATTTTTAGGAACTCTCAAGGTGTTTTCTAATAAAAACTAAATTGCAAATGACAAGGAAGCTTCCAAAGCAGTTCAGCAGTCCAATCTTATGTAACTAGATGGTAGTCACAATGGAACTAGCTCAAGTTCCCGTGAGAGAGAGAGAGAGAGAGAGAGAGAGAGAGAGAGTGTGTGTGTGTGTGTGTGTGTGTGCGTGTGTGTGTCTCCCTGGTAAAGAGGTCATGCAATGCTTCTCTCTCTTTTCTACTTGAGATTTCCAATCAACATTTTGGAACAGATGAGGTTTATCTTTGGTTTATCTTTGGCCTCCTTCCATGTCCTTTCCATGCTCGGTCATCATGGCATGTTCTCTCTAGACTCCAGGCATCCAGCCCTCTCCCTGGGAACCTTCACTCCCCGCCTACATGTAGCGCTGCACCCGGGATTGGCCCGTTTCCCATCCATGTCCTGTCTGTTTTGACAGGTGCACCCACGTCACCTGTTGCGAAAACCAGACAAGTGGTTGGGGCGGAGGAGGGCTTAGAGGAAAGGAAGTAGAGAGCTCCGAGAGCTATCATGCAGGGATTCGCCAAGTCTGGAATGTAGGAGGAAACCCTCACTGAGAAAATGCCATTTAAGGTGACCCATGAACAATGAATAGGAGTCTTTACATAATGGAGAGAGATTCCTATTCATCTACATGAGCTCCTTCTGTATTTGCACACACATCCCTGGTGCCAGTTGTCCTGGGCAGGCATAAGCATCATCGTCATCAGAAACTCCAGGACAAGGGGGGAGGGGAGAGAGGGAGGAGGGAGGGAGGTGTCGGTGACGGGCCATAATAATCATATACAGTGTATATTGACAAAAAAAAAAAAAAAAAAAAAGAAACTCCAGGACAAGCACACTGATGAGGTGTCAGCTATTCTGGATTGAGAGCCCCCAGGGTAATCAAAGCCTTCTGCATCCATGTCCACAGCCTGTGACCTTCTACCTAAGAGTCAGATTAATCATATTACACGCGGGTAATATTGAGTGTGTCCAGAATTAAGTGGTAAGAAAGGCTTAGGAGTCGGGCCACCCTGGCTTCAAATCCTGACCCTACCTGAGAAATTGTATAGCCTTAGAAACATTGCTTAACCTCTCTAAGCTCAATTTCCTCATCTGTAGAATAGTGAGAAAAAAATTTCTGCCTTATGTTGTTATGTCAAATAGGATAATTTGACTGCCATAAGCAGGAACCTGTTTAAACAGGCTTCAGCAATGAGATTTATGATCTCACAGAAAAAGTAATCTGCTCCAGGGACAGTACATCCAGATTCTGGTTGCATTTCTCTGCGGTTCTCTTGGCCCACCCTCCTCCTTCTGGTGCAGGCTTCAACCTCAGCAAGCAGCAGGACGGCAGTTCCAGGCACAATGTGGAGCAGAGAAAGGAGAGAAGCTGCCCTTCTCCTGGCTCCCTCTTAGGAATGAGGAAACATTTCCTGGGCCTCTGGTACACGTGTCCTCAAGTCTCACTGGCCAAAATTTGGTCATATGCTTCTTCCTGAAACAGAAACTGGCCAAAGGAATGGAAAGAGTAATCAGGGCCACCCTAGAGCAGGGCATGAGGTGACATTCTTCTGGGGCACCTGGCTGGGGAGGAGGATAACTGAAAAGAACTGGGCACTGTAGAAAAGAAGAAAGGGGTCGTGGATGCTGGGGAGGGCCTGCTACAGAGCGTGGGGAGGATTCGGCGGGAGTTGTATGCAAAGTGCTTGTTACTATGCTTCACTTGTAGAAATACACGTTCGACCAGTGCATTCACCTTCGATGTAACAATACACTGTACTCCGACCCCAAGCATACCCCATTCTACAACAATAGGCCCGGCAGATGACTGGGGGGAGGCGGTGGGGGGCTCGTGACACCTAGAAAGACCTCTAGCTGACACTGTGGTGTGCTGAGGGTCAAAATAAGTCATAAACTGATAGCTCTCAGTCCCTTAAGGAGGACATCTCAATGGAAAATGCCTGGGTTTCCTTCAGATTCTTGCAGACCTCACATTTCAGAAACCAAATGGCCATGCAGGCCCTTTCAAATGTCAGAGGCCATCAACTCTGTGCCTTTCTGCCTCCAGCTTCCCTTTTCTGAAAACATCTACACCATGTTCCACAGATCGCTGCAGTCCCAGCCCACCCTCCAGAGGCTGACCCGGAACACTGAATCCTGGGAGCTCCAGTGACTTTTCCACTGTGACAGTGGGAACCTCCTTTCCACTTGGAAATGCAAGCTCCGGACTTCTTCAGAGCCTTCCTCCAGGCACATCCAGGGAAACTCTGGAGAAGAAAGCTGGAGCTGGTGATGAGGTTGGTGTTAGTTCTGAGCTGTTTTAGTTTTTCTAAATTTGATCAACATAACCTGAAAGAGCTGTCTCTCGGGTCCTGCCTGATATTCTCAGCAGTTCCTCCCCTTTGCTTTGTTTTGCTAACCCATTTGGCACCTTGCCTTGGTCCCCGCTCACTACTTGGCCCCGGGACTGCTGACCCAGTTTAGACTGTGTGCTTTGGCTCTGACCTTGCACTCCTCCCGGGACTCGACGTACTGTTTACCTGTCTGTACATTGCACCATGGTTCCCAGCCACAGATGCCTCATTCGTCTGCCCCACCCAACACACAGAGTGTGCACCTTTGCCAGCCTTGCCTGACCCAGGAAGGCAACAGATGATTCTAGAATCACTCCTCCTTCCCCTGTACCTGTGAAAACTGCAGTTTCTGCGGTGCTTGAAGAGGTGGGAGAACAGTCTGACTGCATTGATTGTACCCATGCAGAAATAACTAGCACCCACTTAATGCTCAAAGTTACATCTTAAATATATTTCTGGCTTTTAGAAGTCAGTAAACGTAATGATATAAAGTGAAATAGTTAATATTTGGATGCAAGAAGTCCCATGCTGGTGTAAGTCGCTCTTTCCTAGAAGGTGGAATCACCCTGAGCCCACCCTGAGCTGTGCCCCATTTCTACCTCTGTCCTCACTCAACTTCTGAAATCACAGCTCCCACAATGCTTACATTTTTTAAATGACTTCTGTGGTTGTCACAGTGGTGATTACAGGTATGGAAGAATATAGGTATTCGGTTTCTTGTGTGGTTTGGGTGTTTTGGTGGTGATATAGACACATATTTGTTTTACCCAATGTCGAGTCTTCACTGCTTCCTCTAAGTTGCTGCAGGGCTGGCATGTGGAATTCTGCTTCTGACTGCAGCTTGAACGGTCCCTCCAGTTACTGCCTTCGTGCTCTCGGCTTCATTCAACAAAAGTGCCATAAGAGAAAAGAGATGAAGGGGAATAGAATTAGACTTAAGAAAGGGATAAATTAGGTTTTAAAATGTGAAATAACCGGTCTTGAATTTTAGTAGGTTTCTGTTGAGGGTCTGTTCCTTCCTTCTACTTGTTGTTGTGAAATGTTATGGACTGCAAGTAAGCAACACCTGCTGCTAGGCATGGTTAACATGCATCCACTTATCCTCTATGACAGACATTTTAAAATGCAATGAAAGTATTAAGTTAATAAACTAGTGGCTCTCAGGGCCATTACCAGGTGATGTCTATTATGTCCATCAACCACATGTAGATCCCTGAGTCAGAGATGCATATTGAATTTTGTGTGGTTTTAGAGACTATGGATGTAGAGATGTCTGTAGTTAACCATTTATCTGTACTTCCCACCAAGCCTTTATGAAGAAAGCCTCCCCTACTCCCCAACCCCCAAACAGGAGCCTTTGAAATGATGTACACAGATAGTTCTCTCAATAACTGCCAATCCAGATCATCAGTAGTGATGACTCCAGATGTTTTTATAGGGCTGATAAATAAAATGTTTTGAATAAAGATTTAAAACTTCTTACAATACGTAAGATCTGTGTAACTCTTGTAACAAATAGATACAATGGCCAGCAAAGGAAACAGACCTACATTCGGTCCCATTTAGTGTCCATCTGCAGGGACCATGGGAACGGGACTACACTCAAGGAAATTTCCAAGAGCCGATGAAACAGTTTCCAGTATCTGCTCAGGACTATGGTCTAGTGATAATGGATTGTATATGAGGCTAGAGGTTTTTATCAATATCAAACTGATATTGCTATTAATTTGCAAGTTTGTTTCATTTGAATGAGCTTCAAGTTTGAGAATATGTACATTCTTGGGGTAAGATGTTTACTTTCCATCCTAGAGTCATAATAATTTTGTTGTTATCTCAAAAAAATTGGGTGATTTCTGGAACATTTATCTATTTACCATGGCAAAGCCAGGAAATATATCTATTGACATTCATAATAAAAAGGCATTTATAGCTAGGAAAAATAAACAACAGAAAAAAGTAGTGTTTCCAAAATTGAATACCTTTCAAACATTTATGGGTTCTTTGTTTAACTTGAACCACCGACAATAGGCAAATGGCATAGCTCTTTTTGTTTTCTGTTTGAGAAGCACAGACTGAGAGGAGCCAAAGACCAAGAAGTTTAAAATTACTATAAAACTGCCCTCATTTTTCCTAATTAAAGAGCAGGCTACTCTGAGTCATAGCCTGAATTAGAGAACAGTTTATAAGAAATGCAATTTATGGCAGCCTTTGACAGGGATAGGAAAATCAAATTAAAAGCCTTAGACGATTAAAAAAATTTTAATGAAGACAAATCATTTGTAACTCATTCATTATTTGTATATAAAGGCTACTTCTAGGCTGGTTTCCCATGTTATTTTGGAAAAAAATGTATTTGCTTTAGCATTTAAATAGACTAAACATATCCCTTCTTTGATTATTACTGGCAGTGTGGTCTGTCTGGAATAACATCAAATTCCAAATTAATAGAGTCCAAATTAATGAACTATGTTAAATCTACCAATATGGTGCCAGTCAGAGATACATAAATTGCTGGCTTTGGGGGGAGATATATTTTTTTAACATCCCCCCAAAAGAATTACGTGTGACAAAATGATTGTACATTTCTACTATGGCCACCAGAGGTCTACTCACCACAACAAATACTCCAGGCCTAGTTACTGAAATGCAGTCACCGACAAACAACGTGGTGAGTTTCCCCACTGGTAAGAAATATAGAATCTCCAGCCCCACCCCACACCTATTGAATCAGAACTGCATCGTGACATTCCCAGATGACTCATGTGTACACTGAAGTTTGAGAAGGACTGCTCCAAGTTAGGGGAAGAAAACATTTTATGTTTGTATTAGTCCATTTCTGTTGCTTATAACAAAATACCTGGCTGGAACTAGGTACTTTAAAAGAAAATGAAATGTATTGCTTACTGTTTCGGACACTTGGAAGTCCAAAGTTCAGGGAACACATCTGGTGAGGGTCTTCTTTAGTGGTGGCTTTACAGCAATGCAGGGGTCTCACATGGCAGGAAATGGTGGAGCGGAGAGAGACTTTCACCTGTTCTTCTTTTACAGCCCTCAGAGCCATACCCATGACCACCATTATTAATCCATTCATTAGTGCATGTCCTCAGAATCTAGTCACCTCTTCAAGGCCTCACCCTTCAATTATCATAATAGGATTTCCCACCCTCTTAACAGTCACAGNTTGTTGTGAAATGTTATGGACTGCAAGTAAGCAACACCTGCTGCTAGGCATGGTTAACATGCATCCACTTATCCTCTATGACAGACATTTTAAAATGCAATGAAAGTATTAAGTTAATAAACTAGTGGCTCTCAGGGCCATTACCAGGTGATGTCTATTATGTCCATCAACCACATGTAGATCCCTGAGTCAGAGATGCATATTGAATTTTGTGTGGTTTTAGAGACTATGGATGTAGAGATGTCTGTAGTTAACCATTTATCTGTACTTCCCACCAAGCCTTTATGAAGAAAGCCTCCCCTACTCCCCAACCCCCAAACAGGAGCCTTTGAAATGATGTACACAGATAGTTCTCTCAATAACTGCCAATCCAGATCATCAGTAGTGATGACTCCAGATGTTTTTATAGGGCTGATAAATAAAATGTTTTGAATAAAGATTTAAAACTTCTTACAATACGTAAGATCTGTGTAACTCTTGTAACAAATAGATACAATGGCCAGCAAAGGAAACAGACCTACATTCGGTCCCATTTAGTGTCCATCTGCAGGGACCATGGGAACGGGACTACACTCAAGGAAATTTCCAAGAGCCGATGAAACAGTTTCCAGTATCTGCTCAGGACTATGGTCTAGTGATAATGGATTGTATATGAGGCTAGAGGTTTTTATCAATATCAAACTGATATTGCTATTAATTTGCAAGTTTGTTTCATTTGAATGAGCTTCAAGTTTGAGAATATGTACATTCTTGGGGTAAGATGTTTACTTTCCATCCTAGAGTCATAATAATTTTGTTGTTATCTCAAAAAAATTGGGTGATTTCTGGAACATTTATCTATTTACCATGGCAAAGCCAGGAAATATATCTATTGACATTCATAATAAAAAGGCATTTATAGCTAGGAAAAATAAACAACAGAAAAAAGTAGTGTTTCCAAAATTGAATACCTTTCAAACATTTATGGGTTCTTTGTTTAACTTGAACCACCGACAATAGGCAAATGGCATAGCTCTTTTTGTTTTCTGTTTGAGAAGCACAGACTGAGAGGAGCCAAAGACCAAGAAGTTTAAAATTACTATAAAACTGCCCTCATTTTTCCTAATTAAAGAGCAGGCTACTCTGAGTCATAGCCTGAATTAGAGAACAGTTTATAAGAAATGCAATTTATGGCAGCCTTTGACAGGGATAGGAAAATCAAATTAAAAGCCTTAGACGATTAAAAAAATTTTAATGAAGACAAATCATTTGTAACTCATTCATTATTTGTATATAAAGGCTACTTCTAGGCTGGTTTCCCATGTTATTTTGGAAAAAAATGTATTTGCTTTAGCATTTAAATAGACTAAACATATCCCTTCTTTGATTATTACTGGCAGTGTGGTCTGTCTGGAATAACATCAAATTCCAAATTAATAGAGTCCAAATTAATGAACTATGTTAAATCTACCAATATGGTGCCAGTCAGAGATACATAAATTGCTGGCTTTGGGGGGAGATATATTTTTTTAACATCCCCCCAAAAGAATTACGTGTGACAAAATGATTGTACATTTCTACTATGGCCACCAGAGGTCTACTCACCACAACAAATACTCCAGGCCTAGTTACTGAAATGCAGTCACCGACAAACAACGTGGTGAGTTTCCCCACTGGTAAGAAATATAGAATCTCCAGCCCCACCCCACACCTATTGAATCAGAACTGCATCGTGACATTCCCAGATGACTCATGTGTACACTGAAGTTTGAGAAGGACTGCTCCAAGTTAGGGGAAGAAAACATTTTATGTTTGTATTAGTCCATTTCTGTTGCTTATAACAAAATACCTGGCTGGAACTAGGTACTTTAAAAGAAAATGAAATGTATTGCTTACTGTTTCGGACACTTGGAAGTCCAAAGTTACCTGGCTGGAACTAGGTACTTTAAAAGAAAATGAAATGTATTGCTTACTGTTTCGGACACTGGGAAGTCCAAAGTTCAGGGAACACATCTGGTGAGGGTCTTCTTTAGTGGTGGCTTTACAGCAACACAGGGGTCTCACATGGCAGGAAATGGTGGAGCAGAGAGAGACTTTCACCTGTTCTTCTTTTAAAGCCCTCAGAGCCATACCCATGACCACCATTATTAATCCATTCATTAGTGCATGTCCTCAGAATCTAGTCAAACATCTGGTGAGGGTCTTCTTTAGTGGTGGCTTTACAGCAATGCAGGGGTCTCACATGGCAGGAAATGGTGGAGCGGAGAGAGACTTTCACCTGTTCTTCTTTTACAGCCCTCAGAGCCATACCCATGACCACCATTATTAATCCATTCATTAGTGCATGTCCTCAGAATCTAGTCAACTCTTCAAGGCCTCACCCTTCAATTATCATAATAGGATTTCCCACCCTCTTAACAGTCACAGTGGGAATCAAGCTTCTAATACATAAAACTTGGGGGACACAATTCAATCCATATCAATGTTCTATATATTATCAGAATTAAGATATGTAAAAATTTAGAGCAATTTGTCATCCAGTTCTAAGCTCAGTCTCCTGTCTCCTGATTTTTCCTAACAGTATTAACAACTCAAAAACTATTCTCTTCTTAAAAAATTAACACCTGCCCTAAAGTGTTCCTATCATTACATATTTTAATCCCATAAATGACCATCCCTATGAATACTTCTCTTTAATCACTGATGTACAGATTTGTGGAACTGAAATAGCCCTTAGGTACTATCTAACACTGTCTAAATTTTCTTTTTGTAGGAGAAACATCTACGCAGAGGATTTTCAGAGCATTTGGTGATCTAAATGAGATTACCTTCCCCTCCACTCCTAAATCAAAGATTTTTGCCTGTCAAGAGCTGAGACCTATGGTGGATATAAAGGAGGCCCTGGGCTCTCAGTAGGTGCCCCTCCCTTGCAGAAAGAAGTGGTAGTGAGCTGGGTGAGCTGGGAGAACAGGGCAAAGCTCATCAGTCAAGTTTAGACCCCTGGGGGAATGGTGTTCACTCTATCTCACTTGTGTGTGCCAGGATTTCCCAAGGGACATAAAGGTTTGGGCAGGTCTTCCTTGCCCTTGGCACTGGGGGAGTCCAAGGTGATCTGAGAGAAGAGATGCTTCCTTTGGATGCTTCAGGTGCCTCAGAGGGGGCTGTGAGCTTCTATACCCAGCTCACAGGGAGGTGCCTCCTTTGCCTGAGAGGGTCCTGGGTTTTAGAGAAGTACAAAAGAACAGCCCTGAACTCTGATAGGCTGATGGAGAAAAATAGTAGTTTATCTAAAGGCATCTAGAAGCCAGAGGTGACAAATAGATATAGCAATCAGATAACATACCTGATGCAACAGACCTGTCAGAGAAGACTAATGGACTCCTAAATAGAAAAGTTAAGAAGAACACTTAAGAACAAAACTACTGAACAACAAATAAAATCAAAAGACTTCCTAGAGCTTTTTAAAACCTTACCAATTCATAGTGAATTCAGAGAGTGGGAGGTGACAGATGAGAGCTGAATTAGTGACCTGGGAGATCAAGTATAATCAGCGTCACAAATCAGAGGAAAACATAAAGAGGTGGAAATCACAAGGGAAAAAGTGAGAGATCTGGAAAATGGATGCGGGATCCCTGTCATTTGAATAATAATATTCTAAAAAAGGAAGAAGGAACACATGAAATAGAAGAACTGATTTTAAGTAACTTAGGAGAAGCCTTTTCCTAAGCCAAAGAAATACAGGAGTCTTCAGAGTAAAAGGCTCAGAATTCTTGGCTGGATTGAAGAGGCAGAGACATACACAGGCATATCCTGGTAAACCAAGCTTTCACGTTTTTCCTTTTTTTAAGTCAGTGGACTTGTGCATTCAGGCAAGTGAAAGAAAACCCCAAGAGTCCTACAGGGTACTAGGCATTTATAGTTGTTTATCTGTTAAGGTGAAAGAGATATTTGAGGATGCTCACTAACTCAGAGAATAAGTCATTGAGTACCCCATCTGAGGTGAACACTTGAGAAAAGGAGCTTTGCAAAGACCAAATGAATTGGAACAAAGACTTGAAATGGGGAAAGGTAAGCAGGAAAGAATTGGAGATGAACAATGCATTGGTTTTATAAATATGTCATAAAACGTGAAGGGATAAAGTAAGAATGTGTAATGTAAGTCCCAAATCTGGACCCTGCAAACAAACAAAAAATGGTAAGTGAAACTCTAACAAGTGTTGAACTATTTCAGCAACACCTTGGAATTCAGAATGCAAGAGGAAGTAAAGTCATACAAAAGTTTAATTAGAGGGTGAGGGATGTTTGGGAGGAGAAAAGAAAAAGGGGGAAATAAGACAATTCTGAAGATTTCATTCCATTAGGTTGTGAGCAAAATGCAGAGGAATCAAGAGGGCATCAGTAAGGGAAATGCTGAGTCTCAGAGGGAGAAATAGCTCTGAAACTCTCAGACAGTGGGGTCATTTGGTCTGATTTAGAGAGCAAGAAAAAGCCAGGCCATCAATCGTATGCAGTAGGACCCCTGACTTAGAGTAAAAGTGGAACGTACAGCAACATAATCAGACCAGCGAAAATAAGCAAGGGAAGAGAGAACACCCGTGTTAAGTAACAGCTGTAAAGTATAGGGAAGGAGTATTTAATGTTTTCCTTCTCCTGCATTATCTGGGTTTATTTTGGTATTTTTTGCTTTCCTCCTTAAACTGGATGTTTAACTCACATGTTTTCATCTTTTAAAAATATAACCATTTAAGACTACTGTTTTTGTTATTTTTGTTTTTTGTTTGCTAAATATAGCTTTTTGTTTTTTAAATGGGAAAGTGCGAACGCAGTCCCCCACTACCACAAATTATGCAGTCGAGTTTCACTACATTTGGGGAGATTGCAGGGGTCAGCACATCTTTTTTGTTATTTTTGTTTTTTGTTTGCTAAATATAGCTTTTTGTTTTTTAAATGGGAAAGTGTGAACGCAGTCCCCCACTACCACAAATTATGCAGTCAAGTTTCACTGCATTTGGGGAAATTGCAGGGGTCAGCACATCTGGAGTGCAATGGATAAGCCTCGCCCTGGGAAAACCACCTTTGTGATCATGGTATCTCCCCTGCCAGGTAAGTAGCTAAGTGTAGCTGTAACTGCAATTCACATGTGTTGAGATGTAGCATATTCCTTACTTTGTAATTCTAAAATATTTTCTAAGAAGTGAGGGTTTCTTTTGACCCATGGAATATTTAGAAGCTTATTTTTAATTTCCAAAACTGTGAATTTTAAGGGTGGGGGATTAGCTTTTTGGTATTGGTGTCTAATTTTAGTGCTGTAGTCAGATTGTTGTCTATACAAAATAGATTTGTAAAATATTTATTGATAATTGCTTTTTAGATCGAATATGATTGTTCGGTATAATGACCTTTAGATGAAACTTACTTTTCCTTCCCTGCTTGATCTATCAGTTGCTAAAGAGATTTTTGGAATCTCTCATGACCATGATTGATATGTAAATTTCTAATTCTTATTGTACCTTTATACTTGCAGATTTGGTGACATAATTACATGGTTAACCAATTACTAGGTAATTCTGTCCTTTCCCTCTGGCTACTTTTAAGATATTCTTTTTATCTCTGGGGATCCGAAATTTTATTATATTTCTGGTGTTGAATTCTTTTTTTATTTACTCTACTTGGGATTACTTGGGCTTCCAGAATCTAAGAAATGTTTTTTTCCAGCAGTCCTAGAAAATTCTCAATCATTATTTTTCTAATGCTTGCCTTTTCTTCTTTCTCGATTCCCTCCTTTAGACAGCATTAGATATATTTTAACATAGGCTGATTTTACTCTATTCTACATATCTTTTTCATTGCTTAGATTTTCCATTTCCATGTTTGTTTGTGCTGTTGTCTGAATAATTTCACCAGTTCCAAACAGATCTACTATGTATCAGTCACTGAGTCCAATTTCCAGTTTTTCATGCTTAGATATTCATTTGTTTCTTTTTCAAGTCATTCTGGTCGATTTTTATAAGTTCTTACTACATTCTTTCAATGTGCTTTTTTCCACTTTAAGCACACTAAACATACTTGTTTTATATTCTTTGACAACTCCAATATCTAATGTCTTTGCATATCTGAGTCTTTAATTTCTTGCTTCTGTTGAATCTCACTCAAGCAGCCTATGCCCTTCCTTCCTCACTGGTGGGAGAGAAGTCTGGCTTAAAGAGTGATCTGGGGGGCCGGCCCGGTGGCGCACTGGAGAGTGCGCTGCTTGGGAGTGTGGCAGTGCTCCCGCCGAGGGTTCGGATCCCATGTGGAGACCAGTTCCCACTCACTGGCTGAGCACGGTGCAGGGGCAACACCGAGGGTTGCGATCCCGTTGCCGGTCCCCTTGGGAGCGCCGCCGCGCTTCCCAAGCGGCGCACTACCCAGTGCGCCACCGGGCCGGCCCTCAATCATTATTTTTCTAATGCTTGCCTTTTCTTCTTTCTCTATTCCCTCCTTTAGACAGCATTAGATATATTTTAACATAGGCTGATTTTACTCTATTATACATATCTTTTTCATTGCTTAGATTTTCCATTTCCATGTTTGTTTGTGCTGTTGTCTGAATAATTTCACCAGTTCTAAACAGATCTACTATGGATCAGTCACTGAGTCCAATTTCCAGTTTTTCATGCTTAGATATTCATTTGTTTCTTTTTCAAGTCATTCTGGTCGATTTTTATAAGTTCTTACTACATTCTTTCAATGTGCTTTTTTCCACTTTAAGCACACTAAACATACTTGTTTTATATTCTTTGACAACTCCAATATCTAATGTCTTTGCATATCTGAGTCTTTAATTTCTTGCTTCTGTTGAATCTCACTCAAGCAGCCTATGCCCTTCCTTCCTCACTTGTGGGAGAGAAGTCTGGCTTAAAGAGTGATCTGGGGGGCCGGCCCGGTGGCGCACTGGAGAGTGCGCCGCTTGGAAGTGCGGCAGCGCTCCTGCCGAGGGTTCGGATCCCATGTGGAGACCAGTTCCCGCTCACTGGCTGAGCACGGTG
Organism: Galeopterus variegatus; assembly: GCF_000696425.1. Lineage (NCBI taxonomy): Eukaryota > Metazoa > Chordata > Mammalia > Dermoptera > Cynocephalidae > Galeopterus > Galeopterus variegatus. The sequence continues at coordinate 9,791 of NW_007729818.1, read as the reverse complement.
CAGGGGCAACACTGAGGGCTGCGATCCTTGTCACACAGATAGTAGAAATTCTGGCCTTGGACACTGGCTAGCCTGGTCTTGTGGTTAGACATTTTCACAGTTTTTTTCCTACCTTCTCCTAGTCCCCCCACAACCCAAACCAATACAGGCAGCTTTGGTCATTGTCTTCTTTCCAAGGCAAGTTTCTTAAGTCAAACCGGGCATGTCACCCATGGTGGAGTCTCATATGAAATCTCTCACAAAGTTCAAGCTCTAGGCTGTGTCTCATGATCCCCATGTGTGACCTGTTAAATCCCAGGCTCTAGGTCACTAGGCCACCAAGACGCCTCCAGGGCAAATTCCAATGCCAGTGCTTGTCCCCTTGGATACAAGACCTTGTCATTTCTGGACACTAAGGAATTCCTTTACTTTCCACCAGCTAAGTCATATAATATGCATCTATCTATACATGACACATATGTTTACGTAAACATATATCTAGCATTTTTAGGTGAGTTATACTGAAAGAGGTTTATCTGAATATCTTGTCTGTCTTATTACCAGAANTTTTAGGTGAGTTATACTGAAAGAGGTTTATCTGAATATCTTGTCTGTCTTATTACCAGAAATGGAGTTGGTCGTGTGTGTGTGCACGCACACACACGCACACAAACATGTTGGCTTGCTCAACAAAATCTTCATAACTCTTCACAGGGCTTTACCTTACCACATGAGAGATCTCAGTGCCTCAGATGGGCTGCCTTGACCTCATACACCCTCTTTTATCCTATTCTGATATCCTGAAAGCATTTTAAGAAAGATTTTTGCTTTGACTAGGTTTTGGTCATATCCAACAGCAAGAATTCAGAGGCTGTTTTCCAATAGAAATATAAGGAGGATCACCTGCTTCAGTGGATTTCTGGGCTGCAGAATAATTTAATTATTGTACTAATGAATGCCTGAAAAATATAAAGGCATGAAAAGAAAAGAAAAAGTAAGCATGTGTCAGTAACCTAAAAACATAGAAATCTCCAGGTCTTGTAGGACACTGGGAGACTGACCATTGATGACTGATAGTGATAGGTATTAGATAATCAAAGTTACACTCACTGTAAGATTATTTAAGTAATGGAAAGAATCCTCTGTCTAGGTGTGCTACATCCTTGGTTAAAGAAACATCTTTCAATTTCTATAGACCCACACTCAATGACAATTAAAGCATAATATCAACAGTTTCCTTAATAAAGTAATTGAGTTACATTTAAGACTCCATTCCTTACTCTGAATTTCCATTCTTTACTCTGAGTTTCTTATCAATCTTGTTATTTTTGTAGACTTTCTGTCTGAAGCTACCAAAGAGCCTTCTTTTTATCAAGCCAATTATGCTATCTATTTTCTATATTAGTCTGTTTCTGTTGCTTATAACAAAATACCTGGAATTAGGTACGTTATAAGAAAACAAAAAAATTTTTTTTTGCAGTTT
>NW_007729818.1:0-6874 GCF_000696425.1 Galeopterus variegatus | reverse complement strand
AGGATTTCCCACCCTCAACAGTTACAGTGGGAATTAAGCTTTTAATATATGAACTTTGGGGGACACAATCAATCAATCCACAGCACACTTCTTAAAATACAATTCTGTGTGTACAACTCTGTCTTAATTTCAAGGCAATATTTATTACATTTCTCCACTTTCTTGAATCCCATGTCTTTGGATGACTTCCTTAAGAAGAAATTTACTGAGCTTCTTTGAGTTTATTTAATATTGTTCTGTAGATTCATTTGTGTTCTATCATTCACATGCCTTCTACAGTTAATATTCAAATCTAGAAAATTAAGGAAAGAATGTTCAGGAATTAAGTTGTCTTAAATCAAATTGATTATTGTGGGTAGGGTTTGGCTTCTTACCTGACATATCGAATGGATGCCAGGATAATTCACTGCAACATTAAAATGTGTTTCTTCTTACGGCTTCTCCCCTGGTTTTCACAGCTGCTAGACACTGACCCCTTGCCTCAGGCACTTTGGACAGGGCAGAATGCAGAAAATAACGGAGGACAACATCTCTACCTCCCTTTTTCAAGATTTGGAACTCACTGAAGACAATATGCTCTTTCCCCAGAAGGGAAAGAAAGAGACTTGTTTTTTTGTTGTTTGCTTGCTCTTTCTCCCTCCCACCATCCCACCCCCACTTCCTTCCTTCCTTTCTATAGGGAGATCCAAGAAGACTGGGGACACACCCCCAATCTTTGACAACACTTCTTGGGGGGACTCTGTATGGTATAACTAGACATGTGGGCTCCTTGGCAAAGGAGGAAGGAAACTGCATGGTCTGAAAGTGAGGAACAGCTCACTTCGAGGAGCCATAGGTTCAGAGAATTACATGACCAGGCAGCCGCGACAGGCTGCAGAACACGCGTGGGTCTTTCCCCCTATCCAGTATCACACAGTCCTCCTGGGCTTTCTGTATCTCAGAGAGGAGACAGGGGCATTTGTAATGACAGAAAAGGAATTTTCTGCTGGTCTTCTCAGGATGGGAACCCCAATTAACAATGACTTTAAGATAAAGAAATGGTTACATTTACGTTATACATGAGTTTAGGTTTGCAAGTGCATGTCCTCCACAAATACCTNTGGTTACATTTACGTTATACATGAGTTTAGGTTTGCAAGTGCATGTCCTCCACAAATACCTATCACAGAATAGCAACACCCACTCTCAGGTTGGCTTCACTGCCATGAGGAAGTTGTGAAGCTCTTGAGACAAAGATACTTGCAGACTGCACTGATTCTACCCACTTCTGAGAAAATGTGTGAAAATCTGTGTAAAGTATAAAGTGCTGGAAATGATTATTATTTTTAAATAAAATATGTGTTAGGTATCTTTTAAAGGACTTAGAGCAAGAATCCCTGTGAATCAGTGCTATGCTGTCATAGTCAAAAAATGAGTTGTTTTAGAGATTTATATAACTGAAGTTCCAAAACTGAATTTTATATCATAGTAAATTTAAAAAATAATTCCAAAGTCACCTGCAACAATGCACTCTGAATCTCAAATTTGTCAATTTCTGTACACTCTATAAATTTTTTTCATTTGCTTAAACATATGAAATTGCCATATTATTGGAAAAAAGTTGTACAGTTTTGACAATTTCATATACTTTACCTGTATAAATGAGAGGACTTCTGGTGTCTGGTCAGATGTGTAAGGAGCTTGAAAGTCATCACTCCTGTCTTCACAACAAGAAAAAAATAAAACTGAACAAAGTGAAAATCAACAGTTTTCTTAGATCCATCAGAGAATTGAGATCATAGGGCCAACTGCTGCCCCTAAAACTGGAGAGAAAGAGAGGGGGATATGGAGAGTCATAACTTGCTAGGAACAGAAGCCCAAGAACAGAAGCCTGCAGTTGGAGCCAGCATCAGTAAAACACTTTAACTGGTAATTGATGAATTGCTGGAGGCTCAGTGGACTAGCCTGAGAGTTAAAAATTCCTGGGGGCCCAGTCTTGGAGGCCCCCTACAATTTTAAGAGTTTTACCTCCAGAAACCCTACCATCTTCTCATTGTGAAGATCAGAGAAATATCCCCTTATGTTTCCAGCAGGGAGAAAGGTTTACAAACATTTAAAAATGTACCCAGAGTACTTCATTCTCCTTAAGAAGGCCTGCTGTAAAGGGAGACTATTTTACCAGAGCCTAAACTACTGGCATTTTACCAAAGCCTAACCAACCAGAGAGAAGAGAAATACCAATGTGAGGCTCACTAAGAGACTGAGACCCAGCCATAGAGCTATAAATGCCTCTTCTCCCACAACATTTTACCACCACATTGACAGGGCTCCTGTGCAATAACAGGGGAATACAACTGAAAGAACTGCAAGCCTCAGACCCTACTTAAGGAGTCTCTAGGAAAACCCAAAGACAACAGCGGAGACAAAAGAAGAACAACTGAATGGACAACTGACACCACACCTATAGCAAACAGTACACATGGACTAACTTCTAGCCAGATAAAGATAAAACCTCACATTCAAGGCCTATCTACTTCAGCTGCTTTTTCCCTCTGTAAACTAGAGATGTGCTGTGGTCTAAATGTCACCTCCAAAGCTCATATAGAAGCTTGATTCCCAATGTGGCAGCGTTGACAGGTGGGGCCTTTGGGAGGTGATTGGATTGTGAGGGCTCTGCCCTCATGGAGGGTTAATGGATGAGTGGGTTATCACAAGAGGGGTGCTGGTGGCTTTATTAGGAGAGCAAGCAAGCACATTAACATGCTCTTGCCCTGTCACTATGTAATGCTGTCTGCCACCTCGGGACTCTGCAGAGTCCCCGCCAAGAAATGGCACCTGGATGTTGGACTTTCCAGCCTCCAAAACTGTAAAAAATAAATTTTAAATTACCTAGTTTCAGGTATTCTGTTAGAAGCAAGAGAAAACAGACTAAACAGACTAATACAAGAGACTTGGGTAGTTGGAAAGCACTCAAAGGCTATCCTGGAGGTGAGGTGGGGGCACATACTGTGGATCCAACATTTATATGCAAGTTACACACAGGCCACAGTAGTCATGGTATGCAGCAGGGCAAAAGCCATTAAGAGACGTGAGCCACATTGAAAGACAGTGTATTAGTCCATTTTGTGTTGTTATAACAGAATACGTGGAACTGGATAATTTATAAAGCAAAAATGAAATTTATTGCTTACATTTTCTGAGGCTGGGAAGTCCAAAGTCCATCTGGTAATGGTGACAGTGACCCAGAGATCTCATCTTGCAACAAGATGGTGGGAGCAGAGAGAGAGAGAAAGACAGACTCTCCTCTTCTTTTAAAGCCCCCAAAAGCATGCCCCAGACCACCATTTTTAATCCATTCACTACTGCATGAACTTACAATCCAGTCACCTCTTCAAGGCCCCACCTTTCAATTACCATAATGGGATTTCCCACCCTCAACAGTTACAGTGGGGGCTAAGTTTCTAATGCATAAAACTTAGGGGACATATTTCAAGCTTCAATGAGTTTTGGGGGAACATAATTCAATCCACTGCAGACAGACACTGAGCTCTAGAATCACAGGATATCAGTGCTGAAAGGAATCAGCTAGTGTTGATCCAACCCTTACTTTGCAGATGAGGAAGCTGAGCTCCAGAAAGGATGAGCACTGCCCTATATGATATGAATAAGGGCAGGTCAGATCTGGAATCCAAATTTCCTCTGTGAAGACACATAAGAGGATACTTCAAAAAGTTCATGGAAAAATAAAATTAGAAGATAATGCAAATCTTTCCATGAACATTTTGAAGACCTTTCATAGGTGAAACCAGCACCTATGCTGAACAAGCGGGGCTCTTGCGATGTTATCTTAGAGGTAAGTGTATTTTTCATCTCTCACTCTTCTTGTATATTTGCTCAGGGGTGGAAGTTTTTTCCTGACCTCTGGATGAAAAATATATTTACTTATCAGAAGCTTCTCAATTTAGGAATTGACAGGGTCCAGGCCTATAGAATAAGCAAAATTTCAAACTTGACTTGGAGTAAAATCTCACACTGACCTTCCTCCCACTCATACCCCCACACTGGGGCCTGCTGAGGCCGACACCTTAAAATGGGATAGCCAGATAAAGATAAAATCTTTCTCCTCCTCCCACTGCAGTTCCTAAACCTATCAGACTTATGCAGGGCAAGCAAGAAGAGAATACAGGAAATGTCTGGTTGAATGGTAGTGTTTGAACATGGTTTCCTGTCTCTGAGTGTGGAAACTGTTTGACTCTTTCCCTACTGCAGCACTTTGAGGATTTTCTGAGAACCTATCCCAGGGGTCAGGCAAGTGTTTTCTGTAAAAGACAGAATAGTAAATATTTTAGCTTGGCAGGCCAGTCTCTGTTGCAACTACTCAACTCTGCTGTTACAGTGACATTGACGGTGTGTCAATGAATGGGCGTGGCTATGTTCCAACAAACCTGCATTTATAAAACAGGCAGCCAGCCCACCGGCCATAGTTTGTCACCCCCGGTTCCATCCAATCTCAGGCAGCTCCTGCTAAGGTTTGCCCTGCTTGGGTGAGTAGAATCTATTTTGTGCTTGCTGACTCCCCCTTGGCCCTTTGGGAAAGAGCGGAACAGCTCCAGCTTCTCCCTGCTGACGCCTGGTGCTTTCCTAGGGGGCCACTTGGACAGCTTTTACCATGCATCAGCATTTCTTTTCTTTGTCATGTGCTCATCACATCGGGCCCACAAGAAACACTCATGAATTATTTGTTGCCCCCAAAACTCGGGGCATCTGTTGCAGGGAACCCTAAGCATTTTCTAATTGTTAAGCTTTCCCTTTTCCACTTGAGAAACTGTTTTAGGAACTCTACACTCCACTGCAGACTCTGGCCCCTGCCATTTACCCTGCTTGCTTCCTGGGCCCCCCCTCTATGACATAACAGCAGTCTCACACACCCCAGGGGCCAGAAGCAAATTAGGCTCCTAAAGGGACCCTCAGACTGTGTCCCACAATCAGCCAATCCAAATTAGCAGGACAGCATCCCTCATTTACATAAGAGGACCTGAATGGAACCTGGGAGGGAATTTAGGGTATATAAGGGGGTCTATTCCTTTGTTCTAGGAGACACTGGTTTAGGAGTTCTTGCTCCCCAGTGCTCTCCTTGCTTGCAAGCAAAAAGAGGTGCTGTAACACTGAACAAAGAGCTGCAACACTAAAATAAAGAGCTATAAAACTATAACACTGACGCCGGTCTTGGATTCCTCTGTGCGTTCGCCCCACCACACATCCAGGCTCATCCCAAATTTTCTAATGCACAATCCACTTCATTCTGCCATCAAAGCAGCTTTCTAGATTTCAGATTCCTCAGGCATGAGTCAAACCCATGTCTGCTAGATCGGTCTAAATTCAGTGACACAAGTGTCCTTTGAAGCCCCCTCTCTCAGCTTGAGGTGAGAAGCAGGCATGGTGGGCTCGCAGCACACCAGCGGCAATCGTCAAATAATCTCCACAAATCCCCTTCAATCCACAATAACCCTACCCCTAGTGGCCCTTGCTGTAGGTGAATTGTCAAACATGCCTTAACATTTCCATGAGATAGTCAGTGTCACAACTTACCTGGAAAACGGCATCTATTGTCTTCACTACCCACGACAGGCAGCACCGGTTTTCCCACTGTGTGAGTAACGTGCCCATCACAGGACTGTGTTGGGTAATTGTCGTTGCCCTGCTTCCCTTCTCTCCATCTGAATTCCAGCTCCTCCCCGCCTCGTGTCTCCAACTGAGGTCCCTGAGCTCTCCAACGTAACTTCTAATTTCTATTGTGATGAGAATGTAAAAGGCGTGACCCGCACGCACAGAAGCCGGCACGTGCGTGTGCACAGTCTCCTTCTTCCCCCTGCAGTCTTGCTGCTTCCCTGGCAGAAGGGAGGAGGACAGATTTGCGGGAACGTGGTGAGAGAGAAAGTGAAGAGTAGCTGTGGGTGGACTGTGTGCGGGGAGGAAGAGCACGGGCCGGGGACACTGGGTGGCTGCTACAGGGGGCTGGGGACAGGATGGGGAAGAAAAGGTCTGGGATGTCTGGCTGCATGTATGATGCACTCATTTAAAACACTTAACCCCCCTTTCAAGAAAGCCTCTATAAGAAGTATCTGCATTACTCTTTGAGGTTCTGGAATAGTCTGCATTCTTTTCCCTTTCTTTGTTTTTCCTGTTGGTAGGGGGGGTTGGCATCAGCAGGCAGAGGTTGGCTTCAAGATGGCCCAGCTAAATTCAGGCTACTTTCCAAGTTGTTGGATAAATACACGTGTTGCTACTTGAATTCAGTGCCCATGTCTTACCAATCAGAAATCACCTTCAGGAATATCCTGCTTTACCCAGAAGGGTCTCTATGATTGTCTCTTGTCCCAGCGTAAGTAATAACACCCCCTTTCACTCTCAGAAGCGTCCCGGGTTGGATGATAGATTACATGAGCACACTTCCTTTAAGTGACAGCTTTTAGCTTTATAGTAGGGCCTCTCGCTGCTTATATGGCTTAAGATTATAGAGTGTTTTATGATATATAGAAGTCACAAATTATTTCTATTAAAAACAATTTTAAAAAACTGTTCAGAGAGTTAGTAACACATTTGGCCCTCATACTCTCGAGAAATGGGGAGTAATTTAATTAGTGTGTTGCAAAGCAAGCAACTGTGGTGCTACATACATGTGCCCAAATGTTGCCATGCCTCGCCAGCCTGGATGGATGTTAATATGAACAACCCAGGGAGCCAAATCTGCCCACGCTGCTACACACAGGCAGTTCCTTGCACAAAGTCCTCCCGGCCCCCTCCTTCCCAACCACAATATTTCTGGGTATGTCCAAGTATTCCCATGTGCTACCAAACCAGCCTGACTACATCAGAACACCCAAGACATCTGCTA
>NW_007729817.1:214871-220413 GCF_000696425.1 Galeopterus variegatus | reverse complement strand
AATAGGGATTGAACATAATGAAAATGCTGAAACTGTTGGTGCCTTTAGAAGATTTGGAAAGGGTGAGATTAGCAATGGGTCTCTTGATGTATTCCAAAGGAAATCTGTTCCTTGGGAGCAAGATGAGCATTAAAAATAATAAAACAGAAATGACTTAATGACTTATATGTATAATGGAAAAAATGTTCATTAGATGTTATAGCAATAATGGGGAGTAAATAAAACAGTAAAAAATTGTAGGAAAATGTCATGGCTTCTATGTAAAACTGTTCCTAGAGTATTCTATTCTTTCTATACCATGATAAGGCTCACATCAATAAATAAATAAAGGACATAAAATAGTGGGATTTACATATTTAGAGAAGATTTTAGGGTTCTCTTTAGTGATGGCCTTTTTGTGCGTAAGGTTGCAAGTGATAACTTCCTTAAGTTTACCATCTTATTAGCCTGACATGGCCCATTCCTGTGTGTTTTACTGCAGTCTGTCCCTGTCTCCTTAGAAGCTGACAGCATGGTTAAGGACTCCCACAAGGCCTTTTCCCTTTGGGTGTGGAACTTCCCGGCCCAGGAGCCTTGCCTTTCCTGAAGGAAAAGTGAGGCCATCCCAAGAGGAAGGAAGAGGAGCTCAGAGCTGGTGGAGTGGCCCCTTTTCTAAATGTTGTTTCCTTAGAGCTGTTCTCATAGCTTAATTTTACCTTATTCTTTTCCTACTCCAAAGAATATGTAAGAAAACAACGTTCAGAACCTTCTATTACTTACCTGTATTAGTTCAATGACCCTTCATTTATCTCAGTGCTAATCATTGTTTTATGCCACAAATCCTTACTGAACACTCCCATGGGCCAGGTGCTGTGCTTGTCATTGTGGGCTCAGGACACACACGTCCCCAAAGGCAAGGAAAACATCACCAAATTAGTAATCATATTAAGATTGGGGGGTACTCAAAGGTGTTCCCTGCAACAGTTACAGTGAATTATGAAAAACACTCAGTGCTCAGCAATAGGAGGAGAGTGACTCAGTTGTGGGGTAGTCATGGCACACACTGCTAGGAAGCAGCTGAAATGAGTGGAGAGGATTTAGAGATGGTGACAGAAAAAACTGAGACATATGGCATAATATACTCTTGTAGGAATGTGTGTGTGTGTGTGTGTGTGTGTGCAGGCATGCGTTCTATATGCATGTCTTAGTCTGTTAGTGCTGCTGTGACAGAATACCACAGGCTGGGATTTATAAACAGAAATTTATTGGCTCACAGTTCTTAAGACCCCATCAGGTTTGGCAATTCTGACTCCAAGAAGGTGCCTTGAACACTGCGTCCTCTGGAAGGCAGGAAAGCTTTGTCTTTACATGACAGAAAGTGGGGCCGACCCCGTGGCTCACTCCGGAGAGTGCGGTGCTGGGTTCGGATCCTCTATAGGGATGGCTGGTGCGCTCACTGGCTGAGCGTGGTGCGGGCAACACCAAGCCAAGGGTTACGATCCCCTTACTGGTCACAAAAAAGAAAAAAAAAAGAAAGAAAGTGGAGGGTAAAGAGGCAACTGGGAGCCAAACTCACCCTTTTCTAACAGCATTAATTCCATACATGAAGGCAGAGCTTTAAAGGTCCCACCTATTAGTACTGTGACAATGGCAATTAAATTTCAACCTGAGTTTTGAAGTGAACAAACATTTAAACCATAGAATGTGTACAGGCATCTTGTAAAAATATTTTATTTGTTATATTGTTTGGAAACAATTTTTAAGTTGACAGAGACATAAGCACAGGTACGGATACAGGTATAGATATAGGTAAACACATAGAAGGCTCTGGAAGGGAATACTTGCTTGGGTTAGCGGAAGAGGGCTGGGGTTAGATTTGTTTTCAGTTGGGAATTTAGCATTTAGCTTTGTCAAATGTTTAAATATTTAAAAGAAGAATGTATGCTTGTATTATTTGTATAACTAAAAATAAATTTTAATTAGATATTTCCATTTGGGGAAAAGAAAAGTCAGAATTAAAGAGACAGATTATTTTAATAAGCCCATGTCACAAATTGAATAAGAGAATTGTACAGATGTTGAAGAAAATTTTATGTGATTTCATGATTAGTGTTTAACTTTCTATTCATTCATTCATTCATTCATTCAGGTTTATCAGCCTCATCTACTTCTGCAAAATATTTGAAGTAGCTTACACAATTCTATACATATAGGACCTTATAATTCAACATCAAAATAAAACTTTTAAAAGTATATCTATGTTATAGATGTGTGTGGATGTGTGTATGTATATGCACACTATGCCATTAGGCACTGACTCAGTCCTGAGTTTGATTTTCCTGGTAGTTAAAAGACAACCTTCTATACTGATATTACCACAAAACAGTGTGCTTTTTCCAAAATGTTGGAAAACTCATGTTTGTTTTCTGTAAGAAAACAATGTCTTCTCTTCTATATTCACACAGAACTGGCTATCCTAGAAAATTCAATGCATATTAAAGCCAAGACAAATACTTTGTTTTTCTTTGTGAGTCATATTTAGGTTCTTGGATATAATAATTATAAACAACTTTCTTACCTACAAAAGCATCCAGTGGGACTTCTTAAAATTGTGTGGACCAGGTATGAATATTTATTGATGTGGGACCACCTTGTGCATTGAAAAGCATTTGGCATTCCATGGGATCCACTTACTAAAGTCACTGTTGCCCCCAGTCACTGCTACAACCAAATCACTTATAGAAATTAACAACACACCCCCTGGAGAGGGGTACTGATCCCACCAAAAACCACTGAGCAGGGCACACAGAAGCGTGAGCTCAGTGAGACTGAGGACCTCCAAAAGCCGACAGGAGCAAGGGGCTGCGTGCAGGGGTTCATGTGGCGGGTGAGCCCAGGAAGTGGGAGCGGCGAGAAGATCTCTTCAAGGTTATCAGTGTCAGCCACGGAGGCTTGATTCCACCAGGACCTCCCCAGAAGAATGCAGAAAGTCACCAGAATTGGGCGGGAGGCAGGAAGCATCTACCTACCGAGTCCTGGCCTTTGGTGGTTGAGGGTTACCTTAGGGAGTTAAGTTCTTCACACTTCTGGGCTCACCTGTGCACAGTGCCCGGGGCGTTGAGACACTTCAGCGTGGGTGGGTCCCAGTCCATGCATACCAGTGCCCTCCTGTAGCAGGAAGCTGAGAGGGTGTGGATAGGGACGCAGGCATGGAGCAGGCTCAGGACCGGCGCTGCGGGGGTAGGCACACTGACTATCTAAGAAGGCCTCAGGTATCCTGTCCACACATCTTAAAACCACCTCAGGAAGTCTTTGGAAAGGCCATCTATTTGGGAAAATGTGAAAATCTGGAGCATTTCAGATGTGAATCGACACAAAGTCAAGACTGCCACAACTGGGGTAAGTCCTGGCCACGTCTTCGAAGGCACAAGAGTTGGTCTATTTACACATCAGCTTTCCGCTCCCCACCTTCATGACAAAAGGCCTTCGTTTCTTGTCCCCCTTGTCCATCCTCTGCTCCTGATGAGAAATTCATTTCTCANCAAAAAAAAAAAAAAAAAAAAAAAAAAAGAAAGTGGAGGGTAAAGAGGCAACTGGGAGCCAAACTAACCCTTTTCTAACAGCATTAATTCCATACATGAAGGCAGAGTTTTAAAGGTCTCACCTGTTAGTACTGTGACAATGGCAATTAAATTTCAACCTGAGTTTTGAAGTGAACAAACATTTAAACCATAGAATGTGTACAGGCATCTTGTAAAAATATTTTATTTGTTATATTGTTTGGAAACAATTTTTAAGTTGACAGAGACATAAGCACAGGTACGGATACAGGTATAGATATAGGTAAACACATAGAAGGTTCTGGAAGGGAATACTTGCTTGGGTTAGGGGAAGAGGGCTGGGGTTAGATTTGTTTTCAGTTGGGAATTTAGCATTTAGCTTTGTCAAATGTTTAAATATTTATAAGAAGAATGTATGCTTGTATTATTTGTATAACTAAAAATAAATTTTAATTAGATATTTCCATTTGGGGAAAGCAAAAGACAGAATTAAAGAGACAGATTATTTTAATAAGCCCATGTCACAAATGGAATAAGAGAATTGTACAGATGTTGAAGAAAATTTTATGTGATTTCATGATTAGTGTTTAACTTTCTATTCATTCATTCAGGTTTATCAGCCTCATCTACTTCTGCAAAATATTTGAAGTAGCTTACACAATTCTATACATATAGGACCTTATAGTTCAACATCAAAATAAAACTTTTTAAAGGATATCTATGTTATAGATGCATGTGGATGTGTGTATGTATATGCACACTATGCCATTAGGCACTGACTCAGTCCTGAGTTTGATTTTCCTGGTAGTTAAAAGACAACCTTCTATACTGATATTACCACAAAACAGTGTGCTTTTTCCAAAATGTTGGAAAACTCATGTTTGTTTTCTGTAAGAAAACAATGTCTTCTCTTCTATATTCACACAGAACTGGCTATCCTAGAAAATTCAATGCATGTTAAAGCCAAGACAAATACTTTGTTTTTCTTTGTGAGTCATATTTAGGTTCTTGGATATAATAATTATAAACAATTTTCTTACCTACAAAAGCATCCAGTGGGACCTCTTGAAATTGTGTGGACCAGGTATGAATATTTATTGATGTGGGACCATCTTGTGCATTGAAAAGCATTTGGCATTCCATGCGATCCACTTACTAAAGTCACTGTTGCCCCCAGTCACTGCTACAACCAAATCACTTATAGAAATTAACAACACACCCCCTGGAGAGGGGTACTGATCCCACCAAAAACCACTGAGCAGGGCACACAGAAGCCTGAGCTCAGTGAGACTGAGGACTTCCAAAAGCCGACAGGAGCAAGGGGCTATGTGCAGGGGTTCATGTGGGGGGTGAGTCCAGGAAGTGGGAGTGGTGAGAAGATCTCTTCAAGGTTATCACTGTCAGCCAGGGAGGCTTGATTCCACCAGGACCTCGCCAGAAGAATGCAGAAAGTCACCAGAATTGGGCGGGAGGCAGGAGCATCTACCTACCGAGTCCTGGCCTTTGGTGGTTGAGGGTTACCTTAGGGAGTTAAGTTCTTCACACTTCTGGGCTCACCTGTGCACAGTGCCCGGGGCGTTGAGACACTTCAGCGTGGGTGGGTCCCAGTCCATGCATACCAGTGCCCTCCTGTAGCAGGAAGCTGAGAGGGTGTGGATAGGGACGCAGGCATGGAGCAGGCTCAGGACTGGCGTTGCGGGGGTAGGCACACTGACTATCTAAGAAGGCCTCAGGTATCCTGTCCACCCATCTTAAAACCACCTCAGGAAGTCTTTGGAAAGGCCATCTATTTGGGAAAATGTGAAAATCTGGAGCATTTCAGATATGAATCGACACAAAGTCAAGACTGCCACAACTGGGGTAAGTCCTGGCCACGTCTTCGAAGGCAGAAGAGTTGGTCTATTTACACATCAGCTTTCCGCTCCCCACCTTCATGACAAACAGGCCTTCGTTTCTTGTCCCCCTTGTCCATCCTCTGCTCCTGATGAGAAATTCATTTCTCA
>NW_007729817.1:183957-214389 GCF_000696425.1 Galeopterus variegatus | reverse complement strand
TACAGGAGAAAGAGTTTATGTAACTGCCACACAAGCCTGGAGCCTGGTGCTCAGAGCAGGTTCATAATCCTCTGCCGTGAGATGCTGCAGCATTTGTTGCAGTGCGAGGTGTGCTCCCCCCTGCCTCGCTCCCCTCCAGCCACCCTCTGAGATGCCACGCGGAGGTGAGCAAGGCTTCGTGGGCGGCAATGTCGCAGTCTGCTCTGGGATTGTGCTCAGCAGGTGAGGAAGCTGACGCCTGTCCACAGATCAGAGTGGCGCCCTGGATGTCCCTACGGCAGTGGCCTGGGCCCTGCTCGGCTCCAGACACCTTCTAAAACTCTGAGTTAAACTCAGCAAACTTCTACTAGGCACGGTCTTAGCTCAGGTCCCTTGAAAGCAGACCCCAAGACTATTCTGGGAAGTGATCCTAGGAGCCAGGAGAGAGGGAGGACAGGAAAGAGGAAAAAGGCAAGAAGCCAATTAAATGGTGCTTTATGAAGCTCACTGCACTGTGGGAAGCTGGGCTCAGACCTGCTGGAGACCCAGTAAGAACCGGGTAGAACCTCCCACTGGAGACACAGAGGATGAGAATGTTCATCCACCGGTTCCTGTCCCATGAGTCCAGGGTTGCCTGTTGGTGGTGGTGGTGGGGATTATTCCCCTCACACTGCAGCCCCCAGCACGGCAAGGGGCCATGGCTAGTTCCTAGCAGAGAACTCTGCCAGAATTCTTCATCGGAATTGTCTTGCATATCAGTGATGTTGTGCACTTGCTCTTTACTTAGTACAGGGCAGGTGCTGGGCTTACAGGACATGTGGTTCTCATTACATGAAGAGGAGCTGCATGTGGCCTGCCTTCTCAGGTTAATGATCCGTAAAATGACAGGGAGGGTGTTGGGGAGGCATTGGAGGCACTCAGAAGGTCCCTATGGTCTCCTGCTTCAGGATGCCCCAGCAACCTGGGTCAGAAGAGTCAAAGGTCAGGCTGTGTGGTCCATGGGACCTTCCGCAGCTCAGTCCACTGCTCCTCTCAGGGCTGTCCTGTGCCCTGGGGTGCCCCCACACTCTTGGTTCTGAGCCTCCTTTGACCAGAGAAGTGTTCCAGGTTCTTCTCCCCCTGTTCCCATCTCCTATACACAAAAATTTAACTTGTCCTGAGAGCCATTTCACCTTTGTTCTGTGAGAAATACAGCCTCAGAGCAGGTCAGAATCTAAGGGCATGAGCTGGTATGACACTGTATTAGCCAATTTCTGGACTAGAAACAGATGTTGCACAAAACCAGGTAATTGAGGAGAGTCTAATGGAAAAGTTATTCCAGAGTTGTGGGCGGGTGCAGGGAAGTCAGCCACGGAGGCGCAGGACCAGGGACAGCCGCACTGGGGAGCTGCTGCCGTGCTGGGCAGGAAGGGCGAGATGGGGGTCGCCTGAACTCTGCGGGAGAGACTTGTGCACTAGGCAGAGGGACCTGCTGGTGGGAGCTGCGGCCTTCAGTGGGCAGCAGATAGACTGCCAAGGGGAGGGAGCTGGGAAATCATTCCAGCTGTAGAACATTCACTTCTATTCTCTGTCTCTTCCTTAAGCTATACCTCGCCCTTTAACAAATCCCCATTTGTTTACAATGACTACATTGGATTCTGTTCTGCCACTAAGAATCCTGATGGATATACTGTGTTTACATGGTTATATACATTATCTAATTTAATTAATGCAACAAACCCAATGAAAGGATAACCCCCTAAACACCAGAACACACCCTGCAAACGAAGACACAGAGGCTCAGAAAGGGTAAGGTGGCAGATTCTCCCAGGGGCCTGCCCGTGTTTCCCTCCATTCCCAGTTCCGCATGCCAAAAGCTGCTTGCAGAGAGCATCTCTGCCTGAGGGAATGTTTTTTTTTCTGGCTGTGGGATGATGCTGGACCAGAAGTGCTGGGAATGCCCAGGAAGCAGCCCTCAAAAAAGGGCAGATGGGAGCTGGAAAATAAATTTCCCAGTTTCCTTGCCACTGGGAAGAGAGGATGTTTCTGAGGCGCAGTCTGTGCATTCTGCCAGAGTTCCCCTGTGGGACTGAGTCCCAATTGCTCACAGCGACAACCTCCTCGGTGATATGTCTCATTAATTTTCTACCCTTTCCTCTCTCCCTTCTCCACCTCCCTACTGAAGCCTCCTGGGATCACCTCTCAAGGAAAGTACCACTTGTACTTAATCTTGGTGGGGGGAGGGGTGACCTCACCTGAAACATGAAGTAACTTATCCAAGATCCCCTAGCTGGTGTTGGAATATCAAGCTCTTCATCCTGTTCTATCACGCAGCTACTGATACTGAGTATGTATGTGCAGCTCATGGCACCCTGGCAGGAATCCATGGTTCCCGTGTACTGGGTTTCACATAGAAACATGGTTTGCGAAGGGCTTGTCAGGTTTTAACCCTCAGAGCTCTAGTGCAGGAATTGTGTTTGTCGGTTCTTCAGGTAGGCAAAGATTAAAGAGAGGATAACAGGAAAATGATGAGGACAGAGTGACGGTGGAGGACGATGGTGCCACACTGTCCCTTGATAGACCCGGGTATCAAGACAATGAATGTCCAGTCCTCTGGGAATTGGGTTAATGGTTTTAAAAAAAACAAACCCCAAAACACAGAAAAACAAAGAAAAACACACACAAAAAGCCTGCACACTTCATAATAATATTATGCATGATCATACACACATGGGTGGTCATGGCACAGCTGCAGCTACCTAAGAGGAGGAAGGAAGGGAAAAGGGACAGGTCATTTGGAGTGACTCTGTGTGGACGAGACCTGGGTTAAGCACCGCTTTGTGTCACTGCTTTTTTGTATCTTTAAAGTTTATACGTTTTAGTAACTGAATCTTTATTAGAAACCATTAGGATTTTTTAGTTTATTCTGAACAAGTTGAGAACAGGTGGATCCTGTATGTAAAAAAACAAACAAAAAACCATGAAACAACAACAACAAAACCCTGAAATCTTGATTATCACTATGGTGGAGTGAGGGCTCCAAATCCTATCAGCAACAATCACTTCTTTATTGTGTGAAAATATAAATAACGTATAATTTATCATTGAAGTATTTTTAAGTGTACAATTCAGCAGCATTGAGCACATTCACAGGGTTGTGCAGCCATTGCGACCATCTGTCTCCAGAACTTTTTCATCTTCCCAAACTGAAACTCTATACTCATTAAATAACTCCTCAGTTTCCCTACCTCCAGCTCTGGCAGCGCTGCGACTTCCTGTGTCTATGACTTTAATTACTCTAGGTATCTCACATAAGTCCAAATTTATAGTATTTGTTCTTACCTATTACTTTGACTGATGTAAATTTTCGGAATTTTATACACTTCTAAAATTGTATTATTATTTTTTAAATTTTATGTTATTTTGTCAACATACAATGTGGTTGATTATTGTGGCCCATCACCAAAAACTCCTTCCTTCCTCCCTCCCGCCACCTCCCTCCCAACAACCTCCTTTCTGTTCACTTGTCTATCAACTTCAAGAAATTGTAATTGTTGTGTCTTCTTCCCTCCCCCAGGTTATTTGTGTATTTATTTATATATTTTTAGCTCCCACAAATAAGTGAGAACATGTGATATTTCTATTTCTGTGTCTGACTTGTTTAACTTAATATAATTCTCTCTAGGTCCATCCATGTTGTTGCAAATGGCAGTATTTCATTCTTTTTTATAGCAGAGAAATATTTCATTGTGTAGATATACCACATTTTCTGCATCTACTCATCTGTTGATGGACATTTGGGCTGGTTCCAACTTTTAGCTATTGTAAATAGTGCTGCAATGAACGTTGGAGAAAAGGTATAGTTACGACTTGCTGATTTCCATTCTTCTGGGTATATTCCCAGCAGTGGGATAGCTAGGTCCTATGGTAGATCTATCTGCAATTGTTTGAGGAACCTCCATACCATTTTCCATAGAGGCTGCACCATTTTGAAGTCCCACCAACAATATATGAGAGTTCCTTTTTCTCCACAACTTCACCAGCATTTATCATCTTCAGTCTTATGGATATTAGTCATCCTAACTGGGGTGAGATGGTATCTCAGTGTGGTTTTGATTTTCATCTCCTGAATGCTGAGTGACATTAAGCATTTTTTTCATGTGTCTGTTGGCCATTTGTATATCTTCCTTTGAGAAATGCCTCTTTAGCTCTTTTGCCCATTTTTTAATTGGGTTACTTGTTTATTTCTTGTTGTAAAATTGTTTCAGTGCCTTGTATATTGTGGATATTAATCCTTTGTCAGATGTATATTTTGCAAACATTTTCTCCCACTCTGTTGGTTGTCATTTAACTCTGTTAATTGTTTCTTTGGCTGTGCAGAAGCTTCTTAGTTTGATATCATCTCATTTGTTTATTTTTCCGTAGGTTGCCCATGCTTTTATGGTCATATTCATGAAGTCTGTGCCCAGTCCCACTTCCTGAAGTGTTTCTTCTATGTTTTCTTTATGAGGTTTTATTGTTACACGGTGCACATTTAATTCTTTAATGCATTTTGAGTTGATTTTAGTATATGGTGAGAGGTATGGGTCTAGTTTCATTCTCCTGCATATGGATATCCAGTTATCCCAGCACCATTTGCTGAAGAGGCAGTCTCTTGCCCAGTGTGTAGGCTTGGTGACTTTGTCACAGGTCAGATGGCTGTAGGTGTGTGGGTTGATTTCTGGATTCTCTATTCTATTCCATTGATCAGTGTGTCTGTTTTTATGCCAGTACCATGCTGTTTTGGTTATTATAGCTATGTAGTATAGTTTAAAGACAGTTAGTGTTATGCCTCCAGCTCTATTTTTTTTTTTCTGGCTCAAATTGCTTTGGCTATGTGTGGTCTTCTGTATAAATGTCTGGATAGTTTTTTTCCATTTCTGAGAAAAATGTCATTGGAATTTTAATCGGGATTGCATTGAATTTGTATATCACTTTGGGTAGTATGGACATTTTCACAATGTTGATCCTTCCAATCCAAGGGCATGGGATATCTTTCCATCTTCTTATGTCCTCTTTAATTTCTCTCAGCAGTGGTTTATAGTTCTCATTATAGAGATTTTTCACATCCTTGGTTAACTCAATTCCTAAGTATTTTATTTTTTTGGTGGCTATTGTAAATGGGCAGGCTTTCTTGATTTCTCTTTCTGCATGTTCACTATTGGAGAATAGAAATGCTACTGATTTTTGTGTGTTGTATTTGTATCCTGCTACTTTGCTGAAATCAATTATCAACTCCAAGAGTTTTTTTGTAGATACTTTAGGCAGTTCGATATATAGGATCATGTCATCTGCAACAGGGACAGTTTGACTTCCTCTTTTCCAATCTGGATGCCATTTATTTCCTTCTCATCTCTGATTGCTCTGGCTAGTTCTTCCAACACTATGTTTAAGAGTATTGGTGAGACTGGGCATCCTTGTCTAGTTCCTGTTCTTAGAGGAAAAGCTTTCAGCTTTTCCCCATTCAAAATGATATTGGCAGTGGGTTTATCACATATGGCTTTAATTGTATTGATATACTTTCCATCTACACCGAACTTGTAGAGAGTCTTTATCATGAATGAGTGTTGAATTTTATCAAATGCTTTTTAAGCATTTATAGAGATGATCATATGGTCTTTGTGTTTGGTTTTATTGATATGGTATATCACATTTATGGATTTGCATATGTTGAGCCAACCTTGCATCCCTGGGATGAATCCCGTTTGATCATGGTGTATAATTTTGCATATGTGTTGCTGTATTCTGTTATCTAGTATTTTATTGAGGAGCTTTGCATCTATATTCATCAAGGATATTGACCTGTAGTTTTCCTTTTTAGTTGTATCTTTACTTGGTTTTGGTTTTGGAGTGATGTTTGCTTCATAGAATGAGTTTGGGAGAATTGCCTCTGTTTCAATCTTTTGCAATAGTTTGTGGAGAACTGGTATGAATTCCTCTTTGAAGGTTTGGTAGAATTCTGCTGTGAATCCATCTGGTCCTGGGCTTTTCTTTGTTTGGAGCCTTCTGATAACAGCTGCAGTCTCTTTTATTGTTATTGGTCTGTTCAGATTTTCTACAACTTCTTGACTCAGTTTTGGTAGTTTGTGTGTGTCCAGAAATTTATCCATTTCCTCCAGATTTTCAAATTTGTTGGCATATAGTTGTTTATAGTAGTCTCAAATGATTCCCTGTATTTCAGACATATCAGTTGTAATCTCACCTTTTTCATTCCTAATTTTTGTTATTTGTGTCTTCTCCCTTCTTTTTTTAGTTAGCTGTGCTAATGGTTTATCAATTTTATTGATCTTTTCAAAAAACCAACTTTTTGATTCATTGATATTTTGTATTGTTTTTTGGATTTCAATTTCATTACGTTCTGCTCTGATCTTAATGATTTCTTTCCATCTGCTAACTTTGGGTTTAGATTGTTTTTGTTTTTCTAGTTTTTTAAGGTGAAGTATTAGGTTGTTCATTTGCCACCTTTCCATTCTTCTGAAGTAAGCATTTAATGTGATAAATTTCCCCCTTAGTACTGCTTTTGCAGTATCCCACAGGTTTTGGTATGATGTATCATTGTTTTCATTAGTTTTAAGAATTTTTTTCGTTTCCTGTTTGATCTCTTCTTGGACCTGTATGTCATTAAGTAGAATGCTGTTTAATTTCCCTGTGTTTGTATAGTTTCCAGAATTTTGGTTGTTATTGATTTCTAATTTTAATCCATTGTAGTCTGAAAAAATACATGCGATAATTCCAATTTTTTTGAATTTGTTGAGAGTTGATTTGTGATCTAACATGTGATATATCCTAGAGAATGATCCATGTACTTATGAAAGGAATGAATCTTCTGAGGTTGTTGGATGGAATGTTCTGTAGATATCTGCCAAGTCTAATTCCTCTAGAGTGTTGTTTAGCTCTTGTCTTTCTGTGCTGATTCTTTGCCTAGATGACCTGTCCAATATTGACAGTGGGGTGTTCAGGTCCCCTGCTATTATGGTATTAGTGTCTATTTCCCTCTTTATGTCTACTAGAGTTTGCTTTATAAATCTGGCTGCTCTGACATTGGGTGCTTATATATTTATGATTGTTATGTCTTCTTGATGCATGAATCTGTTTATCACTATGTAGTGGCCCTCATTACCTCTTTTTATGGTTTTTAGTTTAAAGTCTATTTTATCAGATATAAGAATAGCTACTCCAGCTCGTTTTTCATTTCTGTTTGCATGGTAAATCTTTTTCCATCCTTTCACTCTTAGTCTATGTGGGTCTTTATAGGTGAGGTGGGTCTCTTGAAGGCAGCATATAGCTGGGTCCTCCTTTTTAATCCAGTCAGTCACTCTGTGTCTTTTGAATGGGGAACTTAAACTTTTTACATTAAGAGTTGTTATTGTAAAGAGTTGATTTACTCCTAGCATATTATTGGTTTTTGTTTGGATGTCTTAAGCATCTTTTGTTACTTTCTTTCTGATTTACTGTTTGTCTTCTCTATTTGTTGGCTCCTTGGGTTGTAGATAAACTTTTTTTTTCTCTTCATTATTGGCATTTTTATTTTACTAGTGGGTTTTGATTTTTCTTGAGTTTTTATGGCAGTGGTAGTTATTTTTTAGGTACCAAACCCAGTACTCCCTTCAGAATTTCTTGTAAGGGTGGTTGTGTGGTAGTGAACTCCTGCAGTTCTTGTTTGTCTGAGAAATATACTATATGCCCTTCATTTTGGAAGGATAGCCTTGTGGGGTAGAGTATTCTTGGCTGGCAATCTCTGTCTTTTAGTATTTTGAATATATTATCCCATTCCTTTCTGGCTTTTAGGGTTTGTGATGAGAAGTCTGTTAGTCTGATTGGGGCTCCCTTATAGGTGATTTGATGCTTCTCTCTTGCAGCTTTTAAGATTCTCTCATTGTCTTTGAGTTTTGCCAATTTGACTATAACATGTCTTGGAGAAGACTTTTTGGGTTGAATACAGTTGGGGATGTTTGAGCTTCCTGAATCTGAAGATCTGTGTCTTATTTTATTCCTGGGAAGTTGTCTGGCACTATTTTCTTGAATACATTTTCACTGCAATCTCTTTTTTCCTCCCCTTCTGGAATACCCATGACTTGGATATTTGAGCGCTTCACGTTGTCTGATATCTCTCTTTGATTTTGTTCAATGTTTTTAATTCTTTTTGCCTTTTGTCTTCCTGTGTGTTATTTCAAATAGCCTATTTTTAAGGTCAGAAGTTCTCTCTTCTACTTCTGCAAGCCTGCTGGTTAAACTATCTGTTGTGTTTTTTATTCCATTGAATTAGTTTTCAGCTCTGCAGCTCTGCTACATTCTTTTTCAGTTCATTGATTTCTTTATCTTTCCTCTTTCAGGTCCTGTATACTTTTCCTCATTTCATCATGTTGTCTAGCTGAGTTTTCTTGTATCTCATTTAGTTTTCTTAGAATTATCACTTGAAATTCCTTGTCAGACATTTCAAGGACTTCTTCTTCTGTAGGATCTAGAGCTTGAGAGTTATTACTCTTTGATGATGTACTTTCTTGATTTTTCATATTTCTGTTATCTTTCCTTTGATGTTTGGTCATTGTGCCAGGGGATTTCATGGTCCACTGGTTCAACGCTATTTTCTGGCTAGGATGCTGCTGGGGCTGCCAATTTGGCATGGCTGCCTCAGTGTCTGATTGCTTGCCCACTGGTGCCTTGCGAGCATGGTTGCCTAAGGTCTTGGGCCTCTTCAGCTGGGCACTCTTTGATCAGCATGTGCTCAGGTGGGCTGCGGATGGACTAAAATTCTATTCTAAATAAGTAATCTTTAATAGTATACATTTCTAACATGTTTTGAAATGGACCTTAAAAATCAGTGGTTCAAAAATAAAAGTTGTATAGGTTGGGAAGGAAGAAATAGAACTGTCTTTATTCACAAATAACGTGATTGTTTATGTAGTATATCCTAAAAAATTGACAAAGAAAGGTCAAGGAACTAATACCTGATTCTATCAAGGTTGCAGGATACAAGGTATATATACAAAAGTCGATTGCTTTCCTCTATACCAGCAATGAAGAAGTGAAATGTGAAATTAAAAACACATTATCACTTGCATTACATTCTTCACTGTCAGCATAATACCTTATCTCTGGTTCTCTCTATTTCCTCACATGACAGTCTCTTCTCAGCTCATTCCATTACTCCATCAAGTTTCTTTCTTTTCATGGACACCAAGACCTACATGGTTCTAAATTCAACAGCCACTTCTCCATTATTCCACATAATCTCAGCAATAATTGAGCAACTGGTCAGGAACCACTGCCTTTTTCCTGAAGCACTTTCTTCTCTTGGTAGTCTTCCTACCCCCTGAATACATTATCTCCACACCTCTCTTCTGCTCATCCTCTAATTGCTGGGCTGTTATTTCCTGAACACCCTTTTCTTGTCTACACATTCTTTCTAAGGGACAACATTCAGGTTGGTGGCCTCAAGTTGTCTACATGCAAAGACTCCAAAATCTACCCCTACTCCTCTGATGTGGACTCACACTCAAGTCACTGTGGATATCTACACGGAATCTGCAATGGCCAAACAGAACTCTGTATGTGTTCCCCAAACCTACCTAGAGTCTTTCTCGTTGGGTTTCTGCAAACCATATCCTAATTTGATTTCTTTTTGCTAAAACCAAAGGTCTATGTAAACACTTTGAATTCTCTTTTTCTCTCACACCAGTGCATCTTCCTTACTCTATGTACATAGATATCCTGAATTCTTCACTTATGTGAATTCTCACCACCCTTATTCAGTGTGATAGATTACCATTATTATTGCTATTGCTGCTCATGTCTTCAAAGTTCGGGAAATCACAGAAAAAATAGCTAGGAGAGTAAATTCCAAGTGCCATACATAACCCCCTTCCCTTTTTTTAAAATGATTAAAGTATTGTATTTTATTTTTAAATTTTTGAAATTAATTTATTTTTATTCAAACATTTTGATTATACGTATTTGTGGGATACAGAGTTATATTTCAATACATGTATATGATGTGTGATGATAAAATCAAGGTAATTAACATATTCACCACTACAAAACTTAATAATTTCTTGTGATGAGGACTTTCGATCTCTCCTCTAGTCATTTGATAGCATGAAGTAAATTATTGTTCATTATAGATAACTAGCTCTACCGTACATCAATTGGACTTATTTTTCTTGTCTAGCTGTTTTGTGTCCATTAACCAACCTCTTGCTACTTTCCCTCCTCCTCCTCCTTTCCTACCTCTAGCAACCACAGTTCTGCTTGCTCATAACTCTTAAAACCCAGTGACATCCAGATTCAAGTAGAGACTTGGGTTTTGGTGCTAAAGGAAGGTGCAGGCAATTTTACATACACAGCAGGGTCTATCACTTGCAGTGACCAAGAGTTCAGATGATCCCTGCTCCTCAGAAATGAAGTAAACCTTGGTAATAAGCCTTGTTATCCATAGAAAAAAGCTTTTACATTTTAACAGTTCCTTTTGTGCACATTTAAACAGAACAAATAGCAATTTGTAATTTCCTTTTGAAACTGACTTCCCAGCATTACTAAGTAAGCAGATTGCAGAGATGCTCATAATTTCTCAGATGGTGTTAGCATCTCTCTACATGGGAATCAAAGCTGCCCCTGCTTGGCATTTCAAGCACTTCTCAGCTGCAGGTTCATCACCTTCTCCTCCCAGGAAAGGCATTTGAGATTCTGGACAGACACAGGAATGTAAAAAACATGGCTTGCTCTTTGCTTTTTCTTTATTTGATTGAGCAATTCATTCTCTGGCTGGCTGCCATGGGTTGCCCTTCTGCGTATTACACTGAACTACATGGAAGACAAATGAAACCTTTATGAACGTGTTTATAGAATGTGAATGCTAAGAGCCCCACTTATATCTCACAGGTGCCAAACAGCCTGAAGCCATGCCAGTGGTGGAGTGCTGATTGGAACTGCTCGGGATTTTACAGCACCACCAATCATCTGTAATGGAAACTGTGTCAAAGGAAACCTTCCACAGGCACCTGTAATCAGCCCCGGTTCCTTGGATTTGCTTGCTATTGTTTTTTTCCTTTCAAAAATTGTGCAGTGCCTCTTATCAGGCAATGATTAGTGAGTGGACTTGTCATTATTTTATCTCACTGAATAATGGTAGGAGTTTAAAAGAAGAAAATGTTCCCCAAGAATTCCTCCACAGCTCTGACATCTGCAACTCATTAGCCTTAAGAACAAGTCTACAACCCTGGAATGACATCTGATACTTGCTCAACAGGTTATTTTGTTGTTTTTTTTTTTTTTTTCATGTAGGATAAATTTTGGAAAACTTTAGTGGCCTTTTGGTGATGAAGTTAAGGATAATTTCCATGTTTTATTTTTTCCCGTGATTTCCTGAACTTTGAAGACGTGAGAAATAATAGCAATAATAATGGTAATCAATCACACTGTCCTCATACATTATTTTTATTTTACCAATGCGGAAAATAAGGATGAGAAGGGATGGGGTTGAGTCTCACATTCAGGTTCTCTGACTTCCAGTTGGATACACATTCTCCATGGATTTAATGGCTCGACCTGCATCTAAAGGGCCAGAATGGACCCACTGTTCACTTTACCTGCTCATTAAAAGATCTGACCTATTTATTTGGGAAAACTGCTCAGGGTGAAGGCCCCTGGTGGCCCCCACCCCTTACTCTTTCTTACCCAATTACTTGCTGAAACTTGATTTCCTAGTTAGAACTTTCTTCCTTTAGTTTATATTTCTGATTCCTACTTGTTTCCAGTGATCTACATAGTAATGAAAAGTGATTTATTTGATTTTTTCTTGAGAGGAGGCTGCAAGTGGGTGAGGAGAGGATGACCCTGATGGCTCCTTGTATCTGTGTGGGTGTGTGCATGTGTGTGTGTGGAAGACACACATGTGTAAGGAATCTCACAGGTGGCTGATACCAAAAAGAAGATAAAAATTTGTCAAAAAGCAGCCTTCAGCCAGTCACTTCCTCTGTTCCAGGAATGCAACCTGCTTGATTAAGTTCAAAACTTTTCCTATTATTGTTCAGCCATGTCATATGGAAATATCATGATACATTGGTGCAGTCTGACTAGTTAATGTCAAATGAATCATACAAAGTGTAGAATGAAGCATTAAGAAATGCCATTTCAGATGAGGATTTGGTTTGCTTATTTTCCTCCTGATTCACTTTTGTTTATTCTCCATCTGCCCACACCCCTAACCCTGTACGCATTCAGAAAGGATGTGCAGGAGAAGGACAGAGGTGAGGACAAAGGCAGCAGCCATATCTGTAGGGTCACAGCTGAGATACGGTTGCTGCTTTGTCAAACTCCATTCCTTGCATGCAGCACCTTTAGGAGCATATTCTACAGGTTGATTTCAGACTGCTCCTTTCTCTCTCTCCATGTGGAATTCTCCAAAAGAAACTTTCTCATTTTCCTTGACGTCCAATGACATGTTGGAAAAGTAATGGACTCATTGCTCATGACTTTTCTCCTGGGTCACTGCCAGACTCTCCTGACTATGTGTATGCCCTGCTGGAAAATTCTTCTTCCCCAATGTAGATGTCTCTGGGAAGGGAGGGCCCATCAGCCAACAAGCTCATTAGCATTTAGGTCCAAAATCAGAAGCTAGATGGCAGTGACTAAGTATAGGATGGATCCCTATTGTCCTAGATTCCTGTTGTCCTGTCTACAGGGAGGGAAAAGTGCATCTTATGGGAGAGGTGAGAGGCAGAAAAAGAAAATGGTAATTCTTTTATCATTTTACCAAAACCAATACAAAATGCAAACATAATTTGCTGACAAATTTAGTTAAATAGCAATCATATTTTTCTAGGTCTAAATGGCTGGTTTACCACCCAGGTACTGACTCTCATTGCTGCTTCTCAATGATCTGAATATTCGGGGCAGACTTTCCAAATCAGATCATGAGATAAACCTTTGCCTGACAAGGAAATCAGCAGGCTTCTCTGTGAATACAGCACTAGTTCCATAGCCTACCTTCAGTCTTTCCTTGAGATACAGGAACTGACCACCATCTATGTCAACTGGAACCTTTCTGGAAGTCACACAATGCAAAGACTCTCAGGAAAAACTACCTGAGATTCAATTGTTACAGTATGAAGGCAGCCAACCCTCAACCAAGACATCTTATTAATCCCAATAGGAGGAAAGATTCAGGCCCTGTGCTGATCGTGGACGTTATCTTGGTATTTTCAAATCTATATTGGAGAATAATTTCAAATTTCAAATCTACCTACACAGTTGACGAAGGATTTGGAGAGTGTGATAATTTCAAAGTATGTCCACAAATTCTTCAATACTCCTCCCTTCAAGGGGTGAAATTTGTTTCCACTCACCTTGAGTGTGGGCTGGACTTGGAGACTCACATATAACAAATAAAATAAGGCATAAGTGGAGGTATTGCTACTACCAAGCCTTGGTCATAAAAGACATTGTGTTTTCCACTGCTCTGTCTCTCTCTTGACTCACTCATGCTGGGGGAAGCCAGCTGCCTTGTGAGGACACTAAAGCAGCCCTGTGGAGAGGCTCACATGGCACAAAAATGAAAATCTAAGGCCTCCAGGCAACAGTCGTGTGAATGAGCCAGCTTGGAAGCAGATCCTATAGCCCCAGTCGAGCCTTCATAAGACTATAGCCCCAGCCAGCGTCTTCACTGGATCTTCTCGAGACACCTTGAGCTAGAATGACTCACCTAAGCCACTCTCAAATTTCTGACTCTCAGAAATTGTTTGAAACAATAAATGTTTGTTTTAATTTGCTAAGTTTTAGAGAAGTTTGTTACCCAAATTGGACAATACAGAGTGCAATGTGTATACACAGGGTCTGCCCCTCTGCCTCTCTATGCCTGGGAGAGCAATGGATTCTCTCTGCTGCTAGAACCAGGGGTTGTGGATGGGTTTAGAAACCCTTGTGATTTTTCTACCTTCTGTCCTCACAGTTTCTAGTAGTACGCATATTAAACTCTCCTCAATAACCCACTTTGAGTCTGCCATTTTCCCCTGCTGGGTCCCCACCTCAAGCGGCTGCCATATAATGTCTGCAACAGCCCTAGGGAGTAGGGGTGGTGTCACCTGTGCTGTGGACACTCCCTGTATGATCATGCCTATCTTGTCTGATTGTGCCATTCAGGGCTGCTGGTGTCGCCAGCTTGTTTCAGAGCAAGACCAGGCCCAGTGGCAGAGAGCTGTGCTGCTGAAGCCTTGTTCTCTCCATGTCACCCTATTGTTCTGGTCTAGCCTCCCTCATCCGTGGATGAGGACATGGGGGACCAGCTGGAGAAGAGCAGGGAGATGGACCACTAGGATAACCTTGAAGCAAATGTGTTTTTCCAGGCTGTCCTTCCAGGAGGCTGCCTCGGGCTCAAGTGAACATCTCCTGGCGGTGCCCCAATGTACTGGGGATGCTAAGAAATTTCTGAATCCCAGTGTGAGCAGAGTTTGGGTGAATCTGGACCTTGCTACATAGAAATTAGCTGAAGTGAAAGATTTAACTTTACTATAATTTGTGATCTATTAGTCATTACTTCTGTAAAGATATTTAATCTGATACTCAGAGGCTAAAATATAAAGAATTGAACTCCATCCTGGGTTCCTAAGCAGGATGCACACTTAAGCCATGATACCGAGCAATGGCGCCCTGACGCTAGAATCCAAAACCTCATATACAGCCCACAAGGCTGCCCTCGCCCCTTCCCGAGGTTGGGCGCCGTGGTCTGTCTCCCCCTGATTTTTCCCCAGTTCCACCTGTTTTTCTTTTTCTCCCAGACTCCTCCTGCTCTGAAGCATGTGGAAGACACTGCTCTGCACTGGAAATGCCAGCACAAATGTGTGAAAGGTGAGATCTGTGTCTCTGTCCTGACAAGCCTTCATTTTTTAGATGCCTATGAGGATGCTAAAAATAAAGTTTCAGAAACAGAAGACCTTGTTTATGGAGAAAGCTCTGAAGAGAGGACTGGTTTCAGATAACATTTCATAGAGATGTTCAAAAGGCTCAGGGCTTTTTCCTTCTTTGTTTTACTTGGTTGCATTTCTGAAAAATGAGGGCTTTCTTTAAATCACCGAACACTGTCAGAGACACGAAATCCAAAGAATGTCGCTGCATTCTTTGCTTTTACTATAAGGCTGAGACATTATTCTGTCTTAAGATTACTTGCTGCCTTTTTATTAAACTGGCAAAAAGTATGAACTGGGGAGCCGGGGGTGACTGCTTGAGCTTCAGTAGCTGCGGCCTCAGCTGTAGCTCCTTTTTCATCCTATTAGTTATTAATGGAAAACTTTAGTCTGAATATACTGAATCTATTCTTTGAATTTATTTTGCTGGTGTAGGTCACTGAACACCTACCTGCCTAGCCCCATGGAAATTTCTCCATCTCATCTGGCTCTTGGACCTCTCCAAGCCTTTACTCACTTGTCCACCTGCCCCCCCAGAACTCCACCTCCTTGTGTGCTCCCCTTTTGGGGATGGGGGTGCTGTCTCACTGAGCATTCCTTCCTGGTTCTATTCACTGAATCTTGCCCCTCTTGAGTGCCAATGTCATCCAGGCTATTGCTTCTGTTTTCCTGACCAAGTCACAGATGGCCACCCCTACTTCTGCATTTCTAACTTCCTATTTGGGTGGCCCACAAGGGCACCTCTCCCATGCAGTCTGGGAACCTGTTGTACCCACAACAGTAGAATCACAGCTCCTTGTCACCCATGCTCAGCCTACTTCCTGAGGCTCTGCTCCAACTACCACCTCTGGACTCAGATGCAGTGCAGGGACTCAGACTGCACTGTGCGATACAGTGTTTGGCTGCTTGGGTAACACAACCCAGAGGAGCAGTAGCATTAATTTCCCATAGAGTGGAGGTTGACCAGTGAGGAAAAGAAGGTGAAAAGGATCCACAAAGCAAAGTTCTCTCCCCTCCTGCTCCCAGAAGCCATCCTGGGACAGGGTAGTTCCACCTAGCTGGTCCAGAGTTGCTCTGTGTGACTGCGCAGTCAGGATTCTTGGTCTGCTCGGCAGTTCACCACTCTTCTTTTGTTGCTCTCCTCTGCTTCCCTTCACTTCCTCTCTCACTCTTGCTGCCTTGAGATTGCATGACCCATGAAGCCTGGATTGCAAGCTTGGCCCAGGGGCTGAGTGAGCAAGGTACACATTGGCTACGCCCAATTACAAAGTGTCCTTAGCCAGAAATCTGGTGCTATGGTTTGAATATGGTTTGTCCCCTTTCCCACCAAAACTCATGCTGAGGCTTGGTCCCCAGGGTGGTGGTGTTGGGAGGTGGACCCTCTAAGACATGGAGCCTGCAGGGAGGCATTTGTGTCATGAGGCTCTGCCCTCGTGTGCAGCATGGTACTATCCTTGGAGTAGTGAGTTCTCGCCCCTGCCAGATGGGATTAGTTCTTGGGGAATGGATGAGTTCTCATGAGATCAGTTGTTAAAATGCAGAGACACCCTTCTTGTTTTGCTCCTTCTCAGGTGCTCATGTCCCCTTTGGCCTTCTGCCACATTGTGGATACAGCACAAGGCCCTGACCAGAGCCACAGAGGAGGCACGAGGTTTCTTGGGCTTCCCAACCTCCAGAACAGTGAGCCAAACAAACCTCTTCTCTTTATAAATTACCCAGTCTTGGGTATTCTGTTATAGCAACACAAAGTGGACTGAGACACCCGGGAAATATTTCAGTCTCTCCATTTTTTGCTCCTCATATTTATCAGCCACCAAACAACTTCCTGCCTCAATTCCTAAACATCTCAGAAGTCCTTGGTCTCCTTTTCATGATCATATCCCTACCTGAGATCTATCCCTGGACGTAGTTAACTTAGGCTGTTGCCAGGCCCAGAAACAACGTGGTGGCTTGTGGGCCTGTGTGCTGTGCCTCTGGGCCATCCCGCACATGTTCACAAGAGGGGTCTTTCTGAAATCCAAACCCAGCCAGCTTCTCTCCCCACCTAGAGCCTTCTGAATGCAATTCATGTCTTTTAGGATGCAGGCCTTTAAGGCCTATCCTCTTCACCTCCCCTTTCTGGTCACTCCCTTCCCCCTACTTCACGATTACACTTCAGGAACTGCTCACAGCCCCCAGGCTGTGCCACGCTCTCCCATGCCTCACTATTGCAGTTAGGGTTCTCCAGAAAGCAGATAATGGGATGGAGTATGGGGCGAAAGATACTTATCAGGAATAGGGTCATCAGATAAAACATAGGATGCCCAGTTAAATTGAATTTCAAATAAACAAAAAATAATTTTATTTTATTTATTTATTTTTTCTTAATTTTATTTTGTCGATATACAATGAAGTTGATTATTGTGGCCCATTACCGAANAAAGAGTCTGCAGTGTTGCTGAATTCTGGAGGGCACAGGAACTGGGCCAGCTCTGACCCCACAATCTTCACCACCTGCACTGGAATTCCAAATTCATTCCCAAATAGCAATCAACCTCATCTTCAACCTTAAGTAATTTAGCCTCCAGCTCAGAGTCCACGGTAAAAGACACCTCCAGTGCTGAGAAAAATGGTCTGCTTGTTTATGCTCAAGAAATATGTTGAAATGAATGAGCATGANATTCTCTCAAGGTCCATCCATGTTGTTGCAAATGGCAGTATTTCATTCGATTTTATAGCTGAGTAGTATTCCATTGTGTAGATATAGCACAATTTCCGTATCCACTCATCCGATGATGGACATTTGGGCTGGTTCCAACTCTTGGCTATTGTAGAGTGCTGCGATGAACATTGGGGAACAGGTATACCTTCGACTTGATGCTTTCCATTGCTCTGGGTATATTCCCAGCAGTGGGATAGCTGTAAAATTATAAATATGTCTCACACAATATTTGGAACATACTTATACTAAAAATGACTAATTGCTTATCTGAAATTCAAATTTAACTGGGAACTCAGTGTTTTTATTTGATAAATGTGGCAACCCTAATTAGGGATCAACACCTATAAAGAGAAGAGAGAGGAAGCAGAATTGGACACAAGAAGAACTTGAATGTAACAAGAACTGGCAGAGCCCTGGCCAGCCTTGCAGGGAGCTCCAGATTTGCTATTACCTGTCGGAATGTGCAGAGTCAGATCAAAACAGCCAGGCCTTTATGCTCCTGCCTCACTCACTAGCCACAGGAATGGTGTACAAATTACCCCAAGAATGGCATGACTTTGGCAAGGCAGTTCTCTGCAGCTCAGGCCCACCCTGAAGGAGCCAACAGTTGGAGGCCACCTGATGACCCCACCTTCTATAGCAGGGAAACAAATTCATCCTTGAAGGGGGATCTGGGCAGCAGATCTGTGTGTCTGTCATGTTGTGTTCATCCTTTGCTAGTGTTTCTCCTTGGATTTCTTCCCTACTTTCCCATGTGGTTTGTTCAGTCATTTAAAACATCAAGTTCACTTGTTCTGACTCATTCCTCTTCTATGCTACCTCTGGATATCTTCAATGGCTCCTCTATTTCTCTGAGTTGTCATTTATTTGCCTACGTCTGTCTCTCCTGCCAGATCGCCAAGCTGTTCCATATGCTCTACTGTGTCTTTTTCATTCAGAAAAAAAACATGTGGACACCACTCATGAGACAGGTGGTGGATATTGCTGTGAACAAGAGCAAATTATCCTGACCCACCCTGACTTGGAATTGGGGTGGGGAGGAGGGGCGTGGTGCATGTAATGTAGATAGGCAGCCGGAGTAAGTATGAGGATGGGTGTCTTAGCTTGATTTCCCCCACTAGAAGACCCTGAGGGAAGGATTTGGGTGCAATAAGTTTATTTAAAAGATGATTCAGGAAGCCATGATAAGTGAATGAGGAGGTGAGACAAGAAAAGGAAGGCAGCCAGCACAGGGTGTGCTATCACGATTCTCACTGAGGACAACTGGTACCCCTGCCCTTAACTCAAAGGTGAAAGTCAGGCCCAGGAGCACTCCTCCAAACTCCTCCAGGTATGTTGAAACTTGCCCTCCAACATGTAGGGTCTCGCTGCCAAATCTAGGCTCATGAAGACAACTGAGTATCAACACCATATGGATCCTACACATCAAAGGTAAATACTTTAACACAATGCAAAGGACTATGAAGTGAGAAAAAGAGTCTGCAGTGTTGCTGAATTCTGGAGGGCACAGGAACTGGGCCAGCTCTGACCCCAAAATCTTCACCACCTGCACTGGAATTCCAAAATCATTCCCAAATAGCAATCAGCCTCATCTTCAACCTTAAGTAATTTAGCCTCCAGCTCAGAGTCCACGGTAAAAGACACCTCCATTGCTGAGAAAAATGGTCTGCTTGTTTATGCTCAAGAAATATGTTGAAATGAATGAGCATGATGATGGTTATTTTTAATGAAAACCAAGCAAGTTTCCCTCTGTCATATGCGCCTGTAGAAGGTAAGACTTGGTTTATTTTCTTGCTCAAGATCCCATCCTGAAGCCCAGAACTGTCCCAACTTTGCAGTGTGAAGGCCCTCACCAGCTCTCTGCCATGTAAGCCTGCAGGTCCTCCTCACCCAGGGGAGCCTTGCTGTGGGGCAGGGGGGCATCGGGAGAAATACCCACCCTGGAACTAGAGTCTGAAGACATGGATTTGAGGTCTGACTTGGCATCTTAGTCCTCAGAAATTTATTTATCCCCGGGAAAGTCACTTGGCCTTTCTAAGTTATCAGATCTTTAAAATAGGGCACAAAGTAAAGCTTCCTTGGCATTGCTGTTATGTATTTGATCTTGTATAGGTACATGTCTGGCATAATGCCCAAGACAAGGCAATGTGGGACGAGGGAAATAGCATAGACTTTCAAATCTGAGAGGCGTCCTTCAAATCCCGCTCCAAGACTCAGCCCACAGTTGATCTGTGGACGAGTGACTGAGACTCAGGTTCAGTTTCCTCACCTACCTTGGAGGACTGTTGGGAGGATCAAATAAGATAATAGATGTGAAATAGTAAGCACAGATCAAGTGCTAAGAAGCAGCCCCATGAATCTAATTTTAGGTAAGTGAAGATGCATGCTGTGGTTGCTCAGGGAACAAATGTGCATTTATTTGCCTAGACTTTGCACCTTCTCAGTCAGATTCTTAGTTGCAGACAACAGTGTAACCTCTAGTGAGTCTGAGAGGAAAGGGATTCAGTAAGGCATATTGGGATGCTCACAGACCTATGGGAAGTTTTGTATTTAGGTGTGGATGCTACTCAGCCCTTAACAGAGCAGCCAGGCGTGCAAGGTTGGGAGGTCCCAACCATCTCAGCAGAATGCCACTACCTGCCACTCAGCACCCATGACTTTAGGGTTTGGAAACCTGAAACTCCAGCACAGCTACCCATTCCCTGTGCACAGGGTCTCCACCTCATATTGCTGTTGGCTGTAGCAGGTCACACAGGGAGCCTTGGTTTTAAGGAATGCCAGAAAATGTGCTCAGCTCTCTAGTCTCGGTAGATAGCACTGGAAGGTGAGCTAGGAGGGGGTTGGAATGGGGGCCAGGTGAGCTAAGTGTAAGTCGTCAGCTCCTCCATCCTGGATGAATCCTGGGGAAGGGCAAACATGCAGGTTCAAAATGCTTTTTTTAGAATATTCTATCCAGAACTGCCTGCAATGTGGATTTTTATTAGTTTTAAAAATGATAACGATTTCAGGTTTGAATGTGAACATGTAAGAATAATATTGCTTGAAATTACTTTTCCTCCTAGATATTATTTATTTTCAAAACAATAGGAAATTTTATCTTGAGTATTAGCCTAATTCTCCTGGGGATAGATGTTCATCTAGAGAAAGGAAAGCATTTTCAAAATCCTGCCAGTTTGGGGAAATACCTAGAAATAACAAGAGACTTTGGTTCAGGCCAATTGGTTCTTTTGAGAAAGGAATTTTACCCTTTCAGTGTGACTCTTAGCACTAACCCTGTCCCCAGGGTATGCCTACTGTCTCAGAAGTTCCCTCAGAAGCAGGGTCTGAGCAGTATTTGTGAGAAAGTGTTTGGTTAGGAGGCATACCCAGGAAAAGCTGGAGGACACAAGCAAGTGGGTCGGAGAGAAAGGAGGTCAAGCAAGGGAAAGTCCCTGGAGGGGAGCAGTCCCTAGCCCAGAGTTGTCTCCAACAGCCTGGGGGCAGCCTTGGCAGGAGATGCAGGTGCCACCTGCTGGGAGTGAGAACACCCGAGGCTGATGTGTGTGAAAGTGGCAAGCCTCCGAGGGGCATCTGACAGCCTTGAGATAACCCACATGTCACATGTGATGTGTGTGTCATGTGCATGACAGAAAATAATAACACTGTGAAGCACTCATAATGTGAAGCACTCTGAAGTTCTCATGATGTGCCAGACACCATGGAAAGAAATCAGATGCACACGCTTCCTCCAATGGTCTCAGCGGCCCCGTGAAACAGGGGCCGAGTTTGCACAAGAGGTCTCTGGGGTAAGGGAGGAAAAGCGAACCCCGCCCCAGGTCACTTGCTCCACAGCTAGTAAGTGGTGGAGTTTGGACTTGAACTTTCAAAAGTTTGTGGAAAAAATGGAATTAAAAATAGTACAAAAATGTTGATGACTTTTGTCAAACCCCTTGAATATTTTCTCTTGACCATTAAAATTTCCTAATAGATGATATGTAGAAAGACAGACAGAGGTATAGATAGCACACTTTCTTTGTGCGTATTTGTATCTACAGACACATACATATGTGTGTGTAAGTACACACAGATAAACATAGGTTTGCGTCCTTAGCACTATTTTGATGGTGACGAAGTAAATATCATAGGACAATACATACTATCCTTCTTGCCTTCGTGTTGACTGGCAGCCTCAGTGATAAGGGCCTTTGGTCACACTAAGGTAAATAGAACAAGCCCCCAAATCCTGCCCAGACATCTTCACCAGTAGCTCGATCACATGCTGAGCCTCCTGTGGTGAGAAATCCTGTGGGTTCCTGGAATGTGTCTGGAGGAGGGGGCTGAGGTCCAGTTGGGGAGGGCTCCACCTCCACACCCATGACAAAGGAGGGGGTCCCACCATCCCACAGCCTGGGGCCATCAGGGTCCTGGGGACAGCAGCCCACTCTGACTACCCACCTGAGCACCTCCCTTTTATGATCCCCTTTAGGGAAGCCAAAGCAGGGCCCTGAGCTCATGGAAGCTTTCACCAGAGCCTTGCCCCTTTGGGGTCCCTGGGGAAGAAGATTTTATGAAAAGTCGGGGGTTCCCTCTGGATCCTCTTACCCAGCACACAGGGCAGAAGTGGAGTGGCTCTGGACAGGCAAAAAAAAAAAAAAAAGTTGAGTAGTGCCCTTCCCCTGGCTGTGGGGTGCATGTCTGTGCATGTGTGCATGAGAGTGCAGGTGCATGCATGCACGCGTGTGAGAATGTGTGTGTTTGTGCTTGTGTGCATGTACATGTAGAAGTTCAGGCATATTCAATCAAGTGCCACAGTGAGCCTGATACTTCTAGGTACCTAGAGCACCGGCACTTACACCATTACTTGATAGACTGAGCTTGCAACTAATACTCTTTGGGTGATTTATGCTAGTGTTTCTCCTCAATCTCGAGGTGAGGAGACATAAAATCTGAGTGGATTATAGGAGTAAACACAGCATCCAGATAGCTGGGGGGCAGGGAAAACCACACCAAGGCTCAGGTCAGATGAAAAAGATGTTCAAAATTTCCCCAGTTTTTTATGCTCTTGTCAGGTGGGGATTTATGTGCACTTGATGTTGGGGGAGGGCTCTCTGGAGAAGGGCACTGAGGGAAGGGGGAGGGACGAGATAGGAGATTAGCAGGAATGGGTCCAAGCTGGAGTCTGGCTTCAGCTTGGTCCCACTGGAGCTTTGGAACTCACTGTCCCACAGTGACTCTCCCCTTGAGACAAGGAGCTGGCCTTTTGTACCCTGAGCATGTCACTGACTAAGGTCACTGGGAGTGGCTGGGCTGTAATCTCCTGGGAAAGCTGCTTCCATTCTCCAAGCACAATTTCCAGAGAAGGGACAGCTCTGAGCTGACTTGCCCAGCAGCTACGGGTGGGCATGCTGGCCAGCAATGGGATCTGAGTGTGGCTGGCAGCATCAGAGGGATTCTGCAGTTAAGGACTAAGCCAAGAGTCACCGTTAGGACAGACAGTGGTGGCTTTGGTGTAACTTTACGGCTCCCCAGGTAATCTGATAGTTTGTATTAATTGCAAAAGCTAAGAACTTCCTGAGGAAATCATCTCCCATTCCACCCTCTCTCACAAACAATATAGGAGCTGATGTGACAGTGTCTATCAACTTCCTGTTTATTGACAGGAGAAGCATGATTAATTAAAAAAACATAAATCCTCCTTTAAAAAATGAAATTGCTCATTTGAAGAATGCACTGGGGGCAGTAAGTGAGCAAAGATTTATTACAACATTCCCATTCAAGTTCCTCCTCTTACAGCATAAGTTTTCCACTTCTTTTGTGAAATTTATTCCCAAATATTTTATTTGTTTTGATATAGTGTAAATGAAATTATTTTCTTAATTTCATTTTTGGATTGTTCTTTGCAAATTTATAGAAATACAATTGATTTTTGCTTATTAATCTGGCACTAAATTTTGAAGCTAGTCTCCCATGTTCTTCTGGACCTCTCTGTTTCATGTGTCTTCGAGAGATGTAGGGGAAGGTGTTGGGAGGCAGGGAGCCGACAGTGGCAGCTGGAGGGACAGGGGCTGCCTAACAACGTTGCACAAAAGCTGAAAGAAAATACAGACTCAGGGAGACCTCAAACTGAAGTTACTTTCCTCACTGAAAGTCAATCTGCTTTGACAATTCCACAAGGCATGCAGAGGACAGGAGGTGGGTTCCAGATGTTTTCACTGAAAGCAATGTTTTCGGGAAAAGAAAACCAGAGCCTGTGCACCCAAACGCTGGCAAGTGGAGGGAGACCAGTGTCAGGTGGGGACACCACGGGAACGGTCTCTGAGCTCAGGAGAGGAAAGCAAAACCTCCTCAGAAGTCACCCGCTGAGTGGGCTGGCCCGGTGGCGCACTGCTACAGTGCGCCGCTTGGGAGCGCAGCGGTGCTCCCGCCGAGGGTTCGGATCCCACATACGGACCGGTTCCCACTCACTGGCTGAGTGAGGTGCGGGTGCAGCACCGAGGTTTGCGATCCCGTTGCCGGTCCCCGGTCCGGTACGGGCGTGACACTGAGGGTTGCGATCCGTTGCCGGACACGAAAAAAGACAAAAAGGAGAAAAAAAAAAAAAAAAGAAGTCACCCGCTGAGGACTCTGTCAGCGAGTAACTGAGAGACAGAAAACTCATAAACCCTTTTTACTCAATGTCTAGTGTACTAATGTGCAGTTCACGTCACTCTGGGCCACAGAAAACTTTCCCCGTAGCATAGAAGAGAGGGAAGCCTGCGCTGGAAGGGAGGCAGTTCCACAGCACATGTGGATGCTGCTGGTGGCTCACTCGCTTCTCAGTGAGAAAACACTGGACATGAAGAGAAGGACCAGCCATGTAGTCCTCGGTGTCTTCAGTGAGGACAAGCTCGGCCATGCCATTCAGAGAACAAAGACATATCTCTTGCCCACACTGTATATCCACCATGGGTCGGCATGAGGTGGGGGTCCTCATAGGTACCTTGTAGGTACTTAAGGATCTAGGATGACAGAGGCCTCATTCCAACAGATGCTTCCACACCACAGAGACAGGAAAAGGGGCACAGTTAGTCACACACCAGCGCTTAAAGCTCTGACCAGAAGTAATACAGGATGTCCTGCTCACGTCTCATTGGCCAGAGCAAATCACATGGCCTTATCTAATGCCAAAGAGGGCACCAGAGTTCTACCCCAATATGTGGTCTGAAGAAAATCCAGCGTATTTGTGCCTCCCTGCAAT
Organism: Galeopterus variegatus; assembly: GCF_000696425.1. NCBI lineage: Eukaryota > Metazoa > Chordata > Mammalia > Dermoptera > Cynocephalidae > Galeopterus > Galeopterus variegatus. The sequence goes on along the minus strand of NW_007729817.1, from coordinate 189,578 downwards.
GCCTATAAAAGTCCAGTCTCCTGGCCACTAAGTACTCGATTCCCATTTCTTCCTACCTTTGCTTTCCAAAGGAGACAACTTAGGAATTCCACTGACATACTGAAGGTGACCCTAGAGAACTGGGAATTCCCAGGGGAGCAGTCGTCTGGGGCAGGCCTATTTGTTCTCTGCCCTGGTTTTCACGTTGCTGCTGTTCCTGAGGGTGACCCAGCCTCTCAGGGACCATCTGCAGCCAGAGGAGGAGCCAGAGCCAACAGCTAGAGCTCACTTGTGGTTAAGGGCTTAGCAAGGGCCTTGAGCTCTAGAAGTTTCTTGCAGTCTAAATTTCAGTTTAAAAAATTCTACAGAACATTTCTCCAAGTCTTCTTAAAGCTACTAGACAAAATTGCCTCAGTCTCAGGGTGCAAAGAAAGACAGGAAGCCTGGAAGAGAGAGAAATCCCACCCACCCATAAACTTCAGGAGTTTATGAGCTTATGAGCTTAGGGAGCTGGGACCAAGCCAGGCACCAGAGCCAGCCGAGGTGGCTGCTCCTGCGTCTTCCTCCCTGCACCCCTCTCCTCCTCTCTCAGGCTGAACGGAGAAGGCCAGGTCAGGGACTGAGGGCTCTACCTGTTCCCAACATAGTCAAGTGGTGCTGGGTTCAGTGCTCACCTGCCGATCTGCGCCCAGCTCGGGTGAGCAGCTCTGATGACTCTGATACTGTTTTCCAACCTCAACTTTCTGCTGAAGGACATGTAACTTTGCTTCTCCAGAGACTTCTGGGCAGAATGGTTCTCTGGGTTAGGTCTCTTGATTTGCTAGATGGCATTAACTGATATAACCAGAATCATCATTTGGATGGGTCCAGATTCCTGTCCCACATGACAAGGGTATGATACATAAGCCGAAAAAACAAAAATTTATTCCACTTCCTCAGATCCCTTGAATGCGGAAATGTAGTCATCAGCAGAGGCCATCAGGGAAGCCAGAGCCCACTCTTCTTTGTGTGGCTGCAACACATGATTTCAGAGGCATGTCCAAACTTTTTATTTTCCCGGCTCAATTTGATCTGCTGCTGATTTAAGCACTCAACAGAATGAGTCCAAATGTTAGAAAAATTCAGGCCCAGTTGAAGGATGAGGGTGGTTTCCCATAAAGCAGTGAGTTGGCTCCTTGAGTTAGCTAAGAATATGTTCAGCCAAATTTTCCTTTAGCAGTTCATAAAAACTTGACCATGCATAATAAGAGCTCACATTTACATAGCATGATTGAGTTTCCAAAGTGCTTATAGGTTTATTATTTCAATTGTGATTCCTAACAAATGGTTTGCAAACAAGGAAATTCAAGGTTAGTGAGGATAAGTGACTTTCCTGAGATCACACAGCTAGTAAGGGTCAAGCCAGGGAAGTGCTTGTAGGTTTATTATTTCAATTGTGATTCCTAACAAATGGTTTGCAAACAAGGAAACTCAAGGTTAGTGAGGATAAGTGACTTTCCTGAGATCACACAGCTAGTAAGGGTCAAGCCAGGGTCCAGATCCTCTGAGAATCACGTCAGGGAGCTGGGTCCTTCCCCTGGCTTTCTTTCCTCCCACGGAAGGACATTAAATGGACACCCATGAGAGCCCAAAGGTGGGAACAGCTGACTGCTTCCCCCATGGTTAAGGAAAGGTGGTAAACCATCCATGCAGTACAAGCTAAGAGGGACCCCAAACTATTTATGCAACTGAGAGTCACCTGCAGCCTCTACCTATAGGAAAAATGAGGGGAGGGGAGGGGACAAGGGAATTCAGTCCCATTAGTGTCAGCAACACCACATAGTTCTGCGGTGGGGATTAAATGAGATGATGCTATCTAAAAGCTGAAGAACTATTGGTTCCTTCCACGTATCCCTTGGGCTCAAGGTGATGGACACCAAGCTCCATTCATAGGACTGAGTTTTGCCTTAACTGCTCCACTTAAATTCCTTCCAATGACTTTCCTAAGTGCCCCTGACTCTGCTAGACTGCAGTTCTGCAGTGAACTCCTGCTCCGAGGATGAGGTCTCCAGTGCATCTTTCTTGAGCAGACTTTTTCTCAGCCTCCAGAGTCTTGTCCTTGATCCCTTCTCATGGGAACAGGACCCCAGAGGGTCTGAACCGATTGGAATAGAAGCAAGAGAAAGCAGCAAGTCCTTCCCCATTCTGCTGCCCCACACTCCGTCAGCTCAGTTGAGGTGTCTTTTCCCATCTGGGAAGCCTGGGAAGCAAAGAGTCACTAAGCCTCAGATGGTGACTGCCCCATGGTTCAAACTGGAGCCACTGAGCTCCTAGGCCTGTTGCTGACTGACCACGGAAGGAGAGGTCCTCACAGGCCAGAGTCAGTAGCAGGGACTGCAGTGACAGCCTGCTGCCAAAGGCCAGCTGCCTTCCTTCACTATCCCTACATTTTGGGAAGGAACCAAAGGAGGGGAGCTGGTGCTCAGAAACCTTCCAGAAGGCTGAGGTCAGATTTGCTTTGGTCAGCCAGCTCCCACTTGGAAAAACCCACAAGCAAAGTGTCTACCATGGGACTTGGGGTGGACACACAACGCCTGCCTCAGGATCTCAGCACCCTGTAGGGAAATGCAGCTTTGGGCCTATGTGCAGTGTTTCTCTGACAGGGTGCCTGGGCTGGGGTTTGATCCCCCTGGGGCTGAAGTCGGGCCACCTTACCTTGATCTAATATCCACAGACATCAGTGCCCAAGAGCCCTCTGCTAACTCTTTGACTTTTCCCCTACTGTACATTAATGGAGCAGCTGGGATTTGTACCCCTGTCTATTTTGCATCTGTCTGTCTGTCGGACTACTTAATTTTTGTTGTAGTAGTGGTTTTGTTCTAGTTGAGCCAGTATCCTCAAATGCAAACAAGACAGAACCCTGAAAAAATGAGTTTCTTAGCTTGGCAAGATGAGCTCCCCACTGCCATCCCCACCCCAAGGAGAGGTCCTCTGCATCAGCTTAATCCTCTGGGAAAAGACTGGAGCTATCTCCATGCCTTTAGTTAAATGCCAGTGATTTCACCGGAAAAGCATAACTTTGAGAGAATTTCTGAATCATATCCTACAAGTATGAAAGTGCAATTTAAGAAGTAAAGTTCCACAAACAAAGAGAATGATGCTGAACCTGTGACCTCAGACATCCTCCTGTCTAGGCCCCCAGCTCCAGCCCCACGCTGGGCACGCCCAGCCTGCCTGCAGGGACTCCCAAGCCCTTCCGTCTGTCACACCCTGGGCTCAGCAGAGGGTGTGGCAGCAAGCGCTCCTGGAGACACTCAGCACCAAGCCCTCCTGCCAGACTCAAAGGATGGGCAGGGAGTGGAAGCAGGACCAGAGCTCAGGCCATGGCTGGATAGGCAGCTGGGGAAAGGCTATGTGCCCAGTGCCCCATTGGGCAGGTCCAGGAAATTCCAGCCTGGTCAGCCTACCCAGCTGCTATTTTAAGGGCTGTGCTGAGGCAAACCTAGGGAGAAACTCAGCTCCACAAAAGCAAGATGACTGTTTCAGAGAAGGAGGATCAGCATGGCTCAAACTGCCCCTTTGTGCCTTCTGAGATGAAGCTGGGAGTGCAGGGCTGGGCTTAACTCTGAAGCCCCTCCAATGACAGCTCAGCAGTTACATTTCCCCTGGAGCCTGGGCCGAGCCTCCAGACCCCTGAAATAACAGCTCAACAGAAAGAGGAGGCCCATGTCCCATGTTTTGTGAGATCATTTGAGGACTTGGGATTACTTAGCAGGTTGTCATGCCCCGACCCCCATCACCTCTATACCATGGCTCTGCAGAGCAGGAGTCCCCAGATGAGGTGGCCCTGGGGAGGCTCACTCCTCTGCCAAATTTGAGATGACTGCTCTGATCTCAGGGCCATGGTCACTCTCCTCTCAGCTTGTGGATGTGGATAGTAGGCGGCCTGTGTCCTCTTCATCTGATGTCACTCTGTATCTCTTGTGCTTCCTGATGGCTCTTCCCCCACCCATCAAATGAGGTGTGTGTGTGTGGAGGGGGGGGGTAAACAATGTCCTTTTACCCTCCAGTCCTGCTGCACCATGACAGGGTCCCAGTGCATGCCACCCCCTATGGCTTGTGTGCCAGCGAACAGCTGCAGGAAGCAGATGCTGGAGGCCCAGCAGTGTACCTCCAGTGCTCAGCTCCTCTTGATTCTCAGACCTCCCACTGGAGCAGGGATGCCCATGTTCCTTTAAGACATCAAAGCTTCATGTGCTGTAGAAGCTGAAGGTAGCTTCTCTGTATAGGGCTGGATCAGGTGCCCTGTGGAAGTTAGACCAACATGAACCCTTGGCCTGCGACTCTACAGAATCATAGCTGCTCACTGCCCACCCCCACCATGGGGCTGGTTAGGTAGGGGTGCTGAGACCGTCTCTTGGAATTTATGTGGAACATGGGTAGAGATCTGACTGTGGCCTCTTACAGACTGCATCCCTGGAAAATCCACTTCACCTCCCTAAACTATAGTGTTCTCCTCTTTGAAATGAACATAATGACATATGCTCCTGGGGGTGCTGAAAGCAGGTGGGCCATGGTGGGCTTCCGTCCTCTTTAATGGGTGCTCTCATCATGCCCAAGAGGGAGAATCTTGATGGGGTTGCCAGCTAGAGCTCCACAGGCCAGCTGGGCACAGGCATGAGAGAGGAAGGCCCTACTGTCCAAGGCCGACTCTTGGTCCCGCTCCCACTGTGTGGTCAGAGACAGGCAGGGGCCGGTAGAGAGTATGCGGTGCTCAGAGTTGGCGAGGGGAGTACTGAGAAGCTCAGTTCCAGGAGGAGGATGGTGATGAATTTAAAAAATTAAAGCAAAATAAAGAAAAAAGAAAGTAAGAAAGAGAAGGCTAATATTCTGAAAAGATTTGACATGATCAAGGAAAAGTTGTTGACAGATGTCCTGCCTCGGGACTTGAAGGAAAAGAGACAAGTGAAGAATTGAGTGCCTCAATAACCCTGTAAGTTGCAGATGATTTTTAAACAGGAAAATGGGTCTCACGTGGGCCTGGGGAGACTGCAGATACAAGCAGTTACTGGATTTAGGCAAAGTTGGCACGGCTTCCTGCTGCCCCTCCTGGGGCGCTGGCTCTCCTGGGCCACAGCCCCAACGGTGGACTCAGTGTCAGGGAAAGCCCGGGCTGCCTAGATGCAGTGTGCTTGTTTTGGTCTCGAACAACTCACTGTTCTTCAACTATGTAGACCGAGAATGTGACTCTTTAGGGGATGTGGATGGGGCCTGGCCTGAGGGACCAGCCTAGCTAGAATGTGGGCAGAGCTTGTTTCAGGTCCTGCTGACAGTGCATGCCATCCCCTATGGCTTGTGTGCCAGCAAACAGCTGCAGGAAGCAGAGGCTGGAGGCCCAGCAGTGCACCTCCAGTGCTCAGGTCCTCTTGATTCTCAGACCTCCCACTGGAGCAGGGATGCCCATGTTCCTTTAAGACATCAAAGCTTCATGTGCTGTAGAAGCTGAAAGTAGCTTCTCTGTATAGGGCTGGATCAGGTGCCCTGTGGAAGTTAGGCCAACATGAACCCTTGGCCTGCGACTCTACAGAATCGTAGCTGCTCGCTGCCCACCCCCACCATGGGGCTGGTTAGGTAGGGGTGCTGAGACCGTCTCTTGGAATTTA
>NW_007729817.1:181703-183041 GCF_000696425.1 Galeopterus variegatus | reverse complement strand
GGGATGTAGGGATGCTCTCCTTCCAGTGTCCAAGTCACTGGAATAGTGAATTCAATAAGGTAGAGAGATCTCTGTTGTTTAGCCAGTTATGGTCTTCCCCCATGGTCATGCTCAGTGACAGCTCCCTGACTTGTGAGCATGACATTTATTGACTTAAGACTGTGTGCCAGGTACTACTATGCTGGAAGCTTTATTCCACATGTCTTCTCATGTAATCTCATTTAATCCTCACAGCACATTGCAAGAATGTCATCATCTCACCTTTTAGAGATGAGGGAACTGGAAGCCAGAGAAGTTAAATCACTTGTTTGAAGTCACACAGACAGTTAATGAAAGCATTGGTCTCGAACTTCCATCACTGTGATCCAAACCTCTTCATTCCACTGCACCAAGCTGTCTGCTCCCCCAGGGCAGGGACACCCTCCCTCCACACTTTTGGGGGGCCTCCCCTGGGATCTTACACGGTCAACTCAGATTGGCTTCTGCAATCCAGGCTGGTTACAATCCAAGCAGGCTGGAGTAAGGCCGCTGGTCCTGCGGCAGATTAAAGATAGTGCAGATTCTTTGCTGGGGGGGCAGGTAGGGGATTCCTCACTTCCTCCCCTTGAATCTGATAAGCTTTATTGACTCATTTGTGGTGTGAGAGATGCTGGGCAGCTTCCAAGGCCAGAGAAGACACTTCACAGTGTCAGCCTTGGTCTCCTGGGACCCTGGCTTTCTGAACATGCCTCTGGGGGTGGAGCTGCCCCCATCTGTGAGAAGCTGGCCACATGGAGAGGCACCCCAAGTGAGAGGCCTCCAACCCAGATGAGTCCCTGCAGAGATCTGATAACAACCACTCAAGAGATTCCAAGTGAGAANGGCCTGGCCTGAGGGACCAGCCTAGCTAGAATGTGGGCAGAGCTTGTTTCAGGTCCTGCTGAAGTGGACCTTCAGCCAGGGGAGAAGGCTGGGTCAGGGAGCACCACGCTGGCTGGTTAAGGGATATACCCAGCTAATCCAGGACCAAATTCTTAACACAATAATGTCATGGTTTCTCTTTAAAAGAAGCAGGAAGAGTTGTTGCACCCAGGGAAAAAATTAAATACTAGTGTTGGTGAGAAAATCAGCTGTGGCTGCCCATGGTGGGAGACAAAACTAGAATGAGAACACCCAGACTCACCTACTGCCCAAGCCTACCCCAAACCCACGGAGACAGCAAGCCCCAGGGGAGCAGTGTACTGTTGGCACTGGCCAAAGTTGGGGGCTTGCTTTGGAAGCCACAGGAAAAGACCGAGGCAGGAGTAACCTGGAGCTTGTCAAGGGTAGAATCCCAAACTGGACAGTGAGGAATTGGAG
>NW_007729817.1:170474-181012 GCF_000696425.1 Galeopterus variegatus | reverse complement strand
CAACCCAGATGAGTCCCTGCAGAGATCTGATAACAACCACTCAAGAGATTCCAAGTGAGAACTTCCCAGTCAAGCCCTTCCTGAATCCCCAACCCCCAACTGCAAGCAAAATAAAATGGTCGTTTTAAGTGTTGCACTTGAGGGTATTTATTGCACAGTAATACATAACCTCTCTGAATCTGGGGAGCTTCCCCAGGGTCCAGATGAGCTGCGTGTAGGAAGTGCGAGTGTCCTGTGATGAGAGGCATCAGAGGTGGCCAGACTTGCCTCGTCTGCTCAGATGGACTAAGGAGTTTCTCCTGACAGTGGGACCAGGCATGCAGTCTCAAACTATAATAACCAGTAATCTTCACAGGACAGAGTCTGGAAGCTGACTTTTAATTGCTGAGTGGCGAGCCTACCTCAGAGAGAACAAAGAAAGGAAGCAGGAGCCAGAGCAGAGACAAGCTCAGCAGCTGTCCGGGTGGCTGTCTGAAGCACTCAAAGACTCGGGGACATCAGGGGAGGAAATAGAGGGCAGAAAAGCAAATGCCATCCGCACAAAGGCAAATGCCATCTGTGACATTTTGCTGCTACTGTCCACTCTGCTTTGCATTTCATTGGCCATCTTGCTTTAGGATTGAGTTCCCCTGGGACAGGGTTCATGTTGGTCATTGTGCCCGAGGTAGACAAATGGGTCTCTCCCTTCTGAAAATAATCTCACAATTTACTGAGCTGCCTTGAAGTTGGAGTTTCTGTTTCCAGCCACAAGTGTCCATAGATTGGAATATGCACATCAATATGTCATGTCTTGTCCCCAAACATGGTTTTGCATAAATGTGGTTTAACACTCAGCACAGGTTGTGTTTTGGAAATCACACAAGTGAATTTCTAAAACATTGTAGTTCCTAATTTCAAATCAATAACTTGAATCACAACTTGCCTGTCCTCTAGCTGCTGAAAAAAAAATCGGTATAGTCCTTCTGTGCAGAGGAAACCTGAGTAGAATTTTGTCCTTTGGTTCCAAATTGTATAAGAACCCAAACTTTGAAAACAAAGTCAGCCTCCTAGGCCTCGGCTCCAGAAAAGAGAAATCCCAAGTATGTAAAAGTCCGCGTTGAAAAGCCCACTCTTTGTGGGTCAGGGACATCTTCCCTTTCCCTGCAAGAAGCAAGGAGGAGGAGGAGGAGGGGGCAGGGAATGGGAGAGAGGGTTTTAGGATCTGCTCTTAGCTTCCTCGATTCTGTCTGGCAGCTCCAGGGTGGGACAGAGCCTAGAAATGAGTGCTGGGTAGACAGACCGACTGAGTCCTGGCTTTTAAGCCAGTTGAATGGTTGGTCGGTTGTTTTTTGTTTGTACAGAGAAGAGAACGGCTTGATAAAGAAATGAGGTCAAAGACACAGAATTGTGACATTTGTAGATAAACAACCAAAGAAAGGAAAGGAGACAAATGATGATTCTGTAGGTCCAGGGGCAGAGAGACATTGATTATATTTGACATAATATTTTAAGATTACACGAAGCACCTGTGTGTAATGAAGCACAAGAAACATTTAGGATGCTGGTGGGCCCCAGATGGAGCTCTCTCTCCTCAGGAACTAGAGCCCAGGTGTTCAGATCCTGGAAGAGGTTCCTCTTAGGGGAAAGCTCTGGTGGAGGAGGGTTGTGGTGCGGAGGGAGTTAGCAGAGGGGAAGCAGGGCCCGTTACCTGCACCACGTGCAACGCCCCGAATCCAGCCACGCCCACAGCTTTGTACCTTGTCTGCTGCTGCTTTCTCCATACATACAATGGCAGAGGGCAGAGGTTACAACAGGGGCCGATGGCCTGTAAAACCTGAAATACCATCTGTCCTTCACAGAAAACGCTTGCCAATTCTTGTTTCATAGAGTCACAAAGACACCTTGGTGCCACTTACCTGTCATCATTTAAAAATTGTGTTAGGTTGGGTTTCACATGATTACTAATGTGGTGGAAATCGTAAATGTACATATACATATGGATACACACAGATATGTACAGGCAGATACACACACTCATAGACACATACACACACACCTACAGGCAGACACACATACACATAGACACACACACATACCTACAGGCAGACACACATGTATAGACAGACAGACACATACATACAGACACACACATATAGACAGACAAAAACCTACAGACACACACACACACACCTACAGGCAGACACACACAGACACAGACACACACACACATACAGATGCCGCCCCGAATCCAGCCACGCCCACAGCTTTGTACCTTGTCTGCTGCTGCTTTCTCCATACATACAACGGCAGAGGGCAGAGGTTACAACAGGGGCCGATGGCCTGTAAAACCTGAAATACCATCTGTCCTTTACAGAAAACGCTTGCCAATTCTTGTTTCATAGAGTCACAAAGACACCTTGGTGCCACTTACCTGTCATCATTTAAAAATTGTGTTAGGTTGGGTTTCACATGATTACTAATGTGGTGGAAATCGTAAATGTACATATACATATGGATACACACAGATACGTACAGGCAGACACACATACACATAGACACACACATACCTACAGGCAGACACACATGTATAGACAGACAGACACATACATACAGACACACACATATAGACAGACACAAACCTACAGACACACACACAGACACACACACACACCTACAGGCAGACACACACAGACACAGACACACACACACACCTACAGGCAGACACACACAGACACAGACACACACACACATACAGATGCACGAAGACACACACACGCATATAGACGGAGAAACACATACATACAGATGGACACACACATGGACACACAGAGACACACACATGTACAGACAGACACATACATACCTACAGCAGGCACGTATACACATGCAGACAGACGGACACACACAGAAACATTCAGACTGACATACACACAAATACACAAAAACAGATGCACACATACACACACAAATACAGACAGAAGCACACACAGACACACACATAGATATGCACATACATGTATACACATATATGTACATCCGATGAAATAAAGGAAAAAAGGCTAGAGGTCAGGGCTGCTCTAGCCCAAGCTGTCAGCACCCTCCCGAGTCCTCTGAGCACTCACTACCCCTGTACACACCAAAGGCATTTTTACTGCACATAAATGAAATTCCCTGTTTGGGGATTTCTCTGGGCACAGAAACGGGCTTGGTCCTTGTGCAGGGCAGCCAAAGACACTCCCGAGTTCTGCCCTTGACCAAGGACGGTGAAATTCCCTGTTTGGGGATTTCTCTGGGCACAGAAATGGGCTTGGTCCTTGTGCAGGGCAGCCAAAGACACTCCCGAGTTCTGCCCTTGACCAAGGACGTATGGGCTTCAGTGGGTACCTAGCTGAGCTTACCCTGAGGTGGGACGATGCTGAGGTGGTATGCTGCACTGTCGCCCAGAAGCCCCACAGGGGTTCCCACAGTGCTCAAGTGTGTCCTTTATTGCCTGTCCCCTTCCCTGTCCCACTTCCCCCACCCCACAGTGCCCCCTGGGCTCACCTCCAGGTGAGCTGCCTGCACCCCCATTCCTGACTCAGAGTCTGTGTCTGGGGCCCACCCACCTCAGTCCTAGCACACTTGGCTGCTGGCAGGACGATGCTGATACTCCACTCTGCTCCCTGTTTTTCTTTGCTTGACACACTATCCTTTATTTTTAAATATAAGAATAATAGCAGGACTAATTCAATAAGAATTGATGGTATTATTTACTTTATTCTCATTACTTGAAACCAAGGGCTACACACCAAAAAAAGAGAATCAAGAATGAAGACAGAGGCTAATCTTCTGTGCTTCCCAAAAGGTTTTAAGCCAAGTGAAGCTTTGTTTGGGCACCTGAGGCTATTTGTACAGATAGACAAAGGAGAAGGAAGAATTGTTTGCATTTTCATCTTTTCAACTGGGAGTAATTGGCATGTGTCCTACAGCTCCTCCAGCTGTGAAATTCACAGATTCCTGTACCAACATCTTTTTTTTTTTGGGGGGGGGCGGTGCTCAGGGCTAGACAAGGTGTCTGGGGACTAGGAGGGAATGTGAGAGGCTCCGAGAGAAGAGTCTCTGGGAAAAGGTTGCTAGAGACACTGATGAACAGTGGTTTTCCCATAGCCTTTGGGCTTCCAAGAAGAAAGGTAGCATTTGCAAAAGTGAGTAGCTGGATGAATAAAAGTGGTAACAACCTGCAGGAGAGAAGGTGCTCAGGGGAAGCAGCTGCCTTGAGCAGAACGTGAGAAGAATTGAGGAATAGAGACGTCCTCACCCCTGCGAGATGGGGAGGGCGGCTTCGTGAGGGAGGCAGTGGTGGTGGGGGTGGGGCAAGGAGAGACACTTTGATGAGCTGGTGTCAGGTTTCTCATGGGACATTTCTTAAGACCTTTTGGGGGACAGAATACTGGCTTGAATGGACCGGTTGTTGTGCAAAGGGCTCTGAGCCAACCTGAGTCCACATTTAACTCATTTGAGAGGAGTGTTCAGTGTGATGGGATTCGTGATAACATGGCTAACATTTGCAGAATGCCCACTGTGTGCCACATCTCTCTGTGAATTCTCTCTCATGCTTACTGCAATCTTTCAGAGGAGTTTATTGTCCCCATTTTAATGTGTCTCAAGAAAGTATGTAATTTACTTAAGACCAAGCCACCACATGTACCCCCACTGGAGTTTAAATCTTGATATGTCCAGACGCTGTGCCATATTCTATCCACCACACCAGTGCTTCGCAAATGCCAATCTGTGTACCATCCCATACCCTATGACAGAGATTCTGGTTCCACAGGTGTCACTGGTTGGGCTTCTCCAGAAGCAAATCCTGAGGCGGCAGGGTACAAATGGTTTAATGGGACGTGATTCCAGGAAGCACCACTAGGGAAGTGAGGAAATGGGGCAGAGGAGGAAAATAAACCAGTAAAGCACAGATTATTGAGCAGGTTACATGTCTGGGCAACTGGCGCTTGATCCTGCTGGAGAATTCTGAGAGATGGTGGAGGACATGCCTCAGAGATGTCCCTTCCTAAGGAACAGGAAGTCGGGGAGTTTTCCACAAACTCCTGCCCATCACTGGTTGAGTGATATCCCTGGAGCATTAATTCCTGGGCACAGCTGGCTTCCCCTGATCGTGACCCAAGCATGTTCCCACAGCAGGAGAAACCCTCAGGCAGAGGGTTGCAGTGTTTGGATTAAGACAAGCCATTTATGGCACCAGAAGTGAAGCTGAGAAGATATGGATCAGATACCAAGTATCAACCACAGATGGGGCTGAGGAATCTGCAATTTTAAAAAGCTCTCTATGTTTTAACAAATGGTATTGGGAAGACTGGATATACACATGCAAAGGAATGAAGTCGGACCATCACTTTCCACTGTACACAGAAATTAACTCAAAATAGATCAAAGACCTAAATATAAGAGCTTAAACTATAAAACTCTTAGAGAAAACATACGAGAAAAGTTGCATGACATTGGACTTGGCAATGATTTCTTGGATATGATCCCAAAAACATAGGGAACAAAGAAAAAATAGATAAATTTGACTGCATCAAAATTAAGCACTTGTGTACATCAAAGGACACAATTAACAAAGTAAAAAGGCAACACACTGAATAGAAGAAAATATTTGCAAACCATATGTTTGATAAGAGGTTAATATCCAGAATATGTAAAGAACATGTACAACTCAATAACAGAAAGACAAACAATCTCATTAAAAAATGAGCTAAAGAATTGAAGACTTTTCTTCAAAGTAGATGTATAAATGGCCAATAAGCACGTGAAAAGATGCTCAGCATCACTAGTATTAGGAAAATGCAAGTCAAATCCACAGTGAGATACTACCTCACACCCACTATGGTGGCTAATATAAAGCAAAACAAATAAAAAGTAACAAGTGTTGGCGAGGATGTGGAGAAATTGTAGCCCTGGTGCACTGTTTGTGGGAATGTAAAATGGTGTGGCCACTAAGGAAAACAGTGTAGTGCTTTCTCAAAAAAAAAAAAAATATATATATATATAACACTATCATGTGTAGTGGTCAATAACAGCTACTCCTAGCAGAGTGCCCACTCAATGCTGTGCTTTCCTGTGCACTGTTTTATTGAATGCACTGGTAAACCTGTGCTGTAGGTTGTGTTATGCTGCATTTTACTGATCAGGAAACTGAGGCTTAGAGGGTTTGTGTATCAAGGTCTCAGAATTGCTAAGCTCATTTTTGTAATTCTCAGAATCTTCCTTTCTTTGTCATGCCATACAAACTTCTAAAAACTAGGGGAGCCATATCTGATCGCAAAGGAAAGCTAAAAGTTATTATAATAGCAGTAGATTTTCTAGCATAAAATATTAAATCCTGCCTTGATAAAATTCAGCTTGAGATAAGCTTACACAATTAACATGGAGGAGGATTTCCTTATAACTCCCCTGTGAGGCTAGAACCTCTCTCCAGGAACAGAGACACAAATGCACAAAACGATGCACAAAGTCAGAACTCGACAGGTATTTGCAGAATTATTCCACTCTACTTGTCTCCTTCCAAGCACTGGAGCAAACAACAGGCACTGAGGAATTGGTTTGCTCTCCTTCCTCAAAGGAGGACTTAGACAAGTGAAGAATTGATTTGACCACATTTCTCCAAGAGCCAAGAGCTGTTTGTTGCATTCAAAAGTGGGATTTCCCGGCAACTGTTCTGGTAACATTTTATTGAAAATGGAGAAATATGAAGGATAAGAGGAAAGAGGGGAAGTGGTAAATTATAGAATGTTTCAACAGCAACAACAAAGGAGTCAGAGAAAATACGGAAACTCATGCCGTGTGGGGCGGGTAGAAACAGTGTGCCCTTGTTCCCTAGATGTCCTCATGAAAGATGGCTGATCCACAGAATTGTGAATCACAGAGGCCAGAACCGTGTCTCGGGGACACATGTCCCAGGCTGCAGGAAGTCTGAAGGAGCACAGAAGCTGGGAGAGGAAGCAGTGCAGACCACCCCGTGACACCCCTCAGTTCATGAAGGAAGGAACTGAGGCCCATGGGCTGTTTCTATGCCCGCAGAAAAAGGGGGTGCCCCATGGCTTATTTGAAAAGTGAGAGAAGGGCCTGGCACTTAGTAAACTCTTGGTCAATGTCATGGGGATGGTTTTAATGATGTACAAACTCTCCTGTAAAGGGAAAACCGCAGCCAACCTGCTGTGCACATCAGAGTCAGCACAAGGGAATACGAGCTTATGTCCCCACATACCCGTCTCCCCCACTGAAAGCCATGTCTGCCCTCCAAATGGAAACAACCCTTCTCCTTGTCCAGGTAGATCTTCAGTCTCCCTGCCCACCCTGCCTCATGCAACCACACACACCACCCCTCTGCAGCTACGTTGGATTGAAAAATACCAAAGTGGCCAAGGAGGGGACTTGAGTCTCACTCTTCTGATCCTGCAGGCTGGCCTCTTCCTCCTGCAATCCACTGCCCCCTGGGGGCTGCTTGCCAGCGCTCTAGCCTCAGCACTCTAAGCCTTTGGGGAGCAGCTGGGGCAGAGCTGGAAGGGAGGCCCAGTCATATGGTTTTGAGCTCATTATTCATCACAGGATTCCTGAGCAGTCTACATGCAGAACAGTGGAGACCGAGGTAGGCTGGGCAGAGTGACAGAAAGTGCACCTGGCAATTACAGAAACATATTAAGGAGTCACAAACCAGGGGGTGTGAGGCTCAGAGGGCCCTCCTGGGACTGGGACATTCAAGCTGAGATCCAAATAGTGCATGGAGTGCACTTTCCTGTTCCATACACAGAGAGGGAAGTCGTTTGAGCCCGAGGGCCAGGGTGCATGAAGACTCTGAGGGACCCGAGGCAGAAAATCTTAAAGAAGGGAAGTGTGGCTGGAATCAAACCACGAAGGGCCTCTGGGACCACAGTGAGGACTGGAGCCTCCACAAGCAGGGGAAGCAGTGAGAGAGTAAGCGGGGGAGGCTTCACCTAGTGCACGCCTTGTTTAAAATGGTCATTTTGGTTGCTGTATGTAAAATGATGGGGAGAGGAGTGGGTGTGAAGAGGCTGGTTAGGAAGCAACTTCAGTAGCAAGACCTGGTGTTGGGTTGCTCTGGGCTGGAGGCAGCAGGAGGAAGGTGGCAGGTGTGAGACACCTGCTGAAGGCAGGATCTGTGGGGTTGGCTGTGGATAGATGCAGGGGCTGAGGGACACGGGGAAGCTGCAGACCCAGTTTTGGGCTGGAGCAACTGGGTAAATCTGGGGAAAGCAAGCACTTGGAGTCAGGGAACTGGGTGCAGGGAAGTTATGGTGGGCTCAGCTTTGGACTTGTTGAATTTGGAGTGGACCAAAGACAAGCAGGGGGTTCGGCCACATTCTGATGCTTGACTTCAACTACTTAATCTTGTTTTCTTCACACACAAAAAGGGATATTCTGGATTTGGGGAGCTAATCTGCATCAACTTTTCAGAAGTGGTAAAGCAGTATAAAAGTGTTAGATAGAACATCTATCAGAAAAGGAGCATATCAATTAGCAGGTAGAAATGCTGGGTCTGGAGCAGGGTCAGCGAGGAAGTCATGGAGAACTGCAGCCAGACGTGGGCAAATGTGTGTGCATTTTTGTGAGCATGCATGCTCTTCTCTGCATGCCTGTGTGTTTGCGTATTTGCATGTGCATATGGACGTGTGTGTTCAATTCACAGGAGTTACGAGAAAATGAGAAAGGAATAGAAAGTAAGTTTCTAAAATGAAAGCCAGAGGGATAATCCAGGCTTAGGGAAGCATGTTTGAATTTCTTTGCCCCTGCGAGTTGTGTCAGCAGGGTGACTGCGCAGGATCCAGTAAAGGGCATGTTTCAGAAAAGGAGGTTTCTTTGTGAACGTCCGAGAAGCAGTGAGTAGGAGGACTGTGGGCGTAAAGGGAAGTGATGAGGGGCTGGGAGTACAGAAGGGCAGGCCGTGATGTGCGCTCTTCCGAGTAGAGAGAGACGTCTAAATGGCTCATTATGTAAGTGTCTGATTAGATAGTGCGTGAACTGCGTCATCGCGTTACAGAGCAGAAGGGCAACTAATGAATTTCGAGGAAGCAGGTCATGGGTGAGTCAGAGACATGGAGACCTGGTGCTGGATGCTGGCTTTTCCAGCCAAGCTCCTCCTCACTGCCTTTTCCTTTTTCTGGAGAGCTTCACCCCCTGACCCAGGGGTAAGAAGGTGACAGCAGAGGAGTCAAACACAAAGTCCTGTTGCCCTGGCCCTGGAGAGCAGCTCAGTGCTTGTGGCCTGAGCGAGAGCAACTAGAGTCTTCCTCAGGATTTTTTTTAGCAGCTTGCAGAGAAGAGTGGACACTGCCCTGAGATGCAAGGATGAGAAGCAGACCTGCTGGCCACTGTGGTCCAGACTGGGGGCCAGGCCCCGCAGGGAAAACAAAGCCAAGTCGGTAGTGATTGCTGTGTAACAAGTCACCCGATATTTAGTGGCTCCCGGCCACCACACTCCCTTCTTTTTTTCAGTTGTGTGGTGGCTGGGTGCACCTCCTGCTGGGCTTCCTTTGACTCCCAGCTAAAGCTGCACCCAGCTGGTGTGGCGGCAGCCACCCACCCAGCCCCAAGCACACGAGCATATCAAGCCTTTGCTTGTATCCTGTTGGTGATGTGCAGGTATCCAAACGGAGACCCATGGCCAAGCCCAGCTGCAGGTGGGCGTGGATACCAGGAGGCATGATGTAGGGTCACAATCTACTACACCAAGGTTCAGAGGCTCCTGGTGATATCCGAGTCCATGGCTCTGGGGTTTCTGGTTTGTGTTCCCATCATTTGAAGATCCCTGATGGGTAAAACCACCAGACACCAGAGATTATTCTTATCTGTGTGGAAAATTTCTCTACCCAGGATTATAGGGAAGAATAGATTATCTTGTTCATTCAATCTGCAGCAAGTATTTATTGAGAACCTGCCAAAATCCTGTCTGTTATAAAAAAGAAGAATGACACACCATTCTAGGCTCCACGTAGCTTACAGTCTCCTGAAGATACAAGCCACTCACATACAGGCAATTAAAACACAACCCAACAATAAGAGGCATCGTGAGTTGAAAAAATACCTATCATTTACTGAGCATGGGTTAGGCACAGTCTCCTGAAGATACAAGCCACTCACATACAGGCAATTAAAACACAACCGAACAATAAGAGGCATCGTGAGTTGAAAAAATACCTATCATTTACTGAGCATGGGTTAGGCACTTGGACATCCTGTCACAGTAGCTGTGATTTTACCCCATATTCATAGAAAATAGAGTGAAGCTTGGAGAACTTATGCAACTTGCCTGAGGCAGAACCAGCAAAAAACAAACATATATGTGTGTATATGTATATATATATATATATATAAAGTTAAGAACTCAGTATGATCATTGAGAATGAGAGCAGACAAAGAAACCATCACAAAGGAGGTAGAATTTTTTACCATGACAGCAGACACTGTGGGAGGTTCAGCTGTAATGGACGGGGCAGTATGAGGCCACAGAGCAGCAGCATCCCAGTGTCCTGGGCTTCAGTGTGGCC